>NC_064646.1:210288009-210591040 GCF_023864345.2 Schistocerca serialis cubense | reverse complement strand
GGATTTATGGAGAGCTCTGCAGGATTCATGGTGTCAATTCCCTCCAACCTTAGTCGAGTCCTTGCCACTTCGTGTTGCGGCTTTTTTGAGTGCTCGCGGTGGCCTTACACGATATTAGGCAGGTGTACCAGTTTCTTTGGCTCTTCAGTGTATTTACGCAACCAGTGATCTTGTCTATGGCGATACACTAGAGTACAATGTCAGCAGAGACTTTGCACGGATTATACATTAACCTATCGATTATTGGTGTTACACCATCACCTCTACTGATCTCGGCCTCAGTGTGAAACCGTGTTCCTTGGACGGTATACGGCGGTGGAGTTTTGATTTTGTGATAGTGGTTCATCAGTGGTAGACTTCTGACCAAACAATAATTTCAGAGTTATTGCTTAGCGTTAGCGAACGACAATCGCAGAGATTTACAATTTCTTTTGTATCAAAAAAATCAGAGAGATTACAAATTGTGCGTTCACACCGTATGGAGTTGCGTCCCCGAAGACATTGTTTGCGAATGAGTTCATTTTCTACTTTTTGTAATAAAGTATTATTTATAAGTACTACATAGGAAGCTTTCTTGTGTGTGTGGATTCACTCTTGTCGTTACAATACTGACGGTGTGAGAAGAGAACCAGGGAAGTGTTATTCGACTGATAGGGTTTTTACCGAAATACTCGTTATTTCGCCGTAGCTTGTAAAATGAATTAGTGCCTTACGGTGAAGCTGTGTCACTAGATAAGTGATCCTCTCATTCAGCTCTTATCACTGCTCTTTTGAACGACCATACACGAACCTGAAGTGACTTTCAGATCAATTTGCAGCACTCGCGTTACGAATCACTCCGTGTCTTACAGGAGGAGGTGCAATACCGGTCAAGAGGTAGATCTTTGGGACTGGAGTTGGTGATATGCATTCCTTAACCAATCGGCCTGACTCGATTAAGACCACATCCACATGCCTGGTGTGGACTGATGCTCTCTAAACTGGCGACCCCTACTCGACACAAAAAAACAGAATCTCAATGCAGTTGACCGGAGAAGAAAGGTATTTGGTCACCTTATAGATGAGAGAACCGCCGAAATTGATGTAAACTGGTAATGTCTGAGCCGTAGATAAATCCAGAAGAAAGAAGCTTACGGTAATATGATGTATCAAAGTTTTTTTACTTTATTATTACAATAGATACTTAACAGGCAAACTGAAACTGACCGGGATGTTGCGCTACGAACACTAATCTCAACAATATGCAGCGGTTTATCAAAGTCTTCACGAGGATTTGCATGGAGGAATGTATTCGGTGAGTTCACATACCCGAACGCACTGAACCGATCCTTATCTAAAGAAATGAAAACGTGGGGGTCGAGATGCCTCAATAGCTTTCCATTCAGAAACCACGGTGCGATCTAAACACGCACTGTTGGTCTGGAACATTTAACTCATGTGCAGCAGGAAACATGTGGGAGTAAATGCCCAGGTCCTATTTGATAACGTTCTGACATGACGATCCTTCAATTCCCACTTGCTCTGTAAACCAGGGTTGCGATTTTGCTGGAATTTTTTGCAAAACTGTCTCACACCTGAGTAATATTTTCTGGTATTCGTAGTCGTATCGGAAAGATTTATAATAACGTCTTTTATAGTAATGTCTTTTATGATAACGTCATTGTCATGAACTGTCTAAAACTTTTTCGGAGAAATATTATTTGGTAAAGCTGTAGAGCCAAGTTGAGCAAGGAAATCAGAAATAATCATGAAATGAAAACTATTTATTGCTTTTCTTACATGATTTTGTGATAAGGAAAATACGGATAGGTAACTCTGAGGTCAACTACACTGGCACAGATGTAAAGACACTGACCAGTCCATGCCCTGTGCAAGCTGGTGCTTCTTCAACAAAGCCGTTAAATCCTAATCCTGGTTACTGTCAATGAATTGTCGTGACAGTAAAAATAAAAAGTTAATAAGAAAGCAAAGGAAACTACCTTACCTGCCATCTGAATAGATACCGTTCCTAAGAGATGTGACTATCTATAAATGTTTGTCAAGCCTGTTCTTGTTAAAATTAGAACATTTGTCGAGACGTATGAGCCGTAAAGTCAGTGAAGTGAAAACGGTAATTTACCTTCCTTTGTAATCCGTTAATTACAGTGACACCTGTCTCGCAACCTTAGGAAATATGCCTACATTTCAGAGCACTGTTACGAAACTTGCTTATGGATTGAAACTATGTGCTGGTCCAGATCTCCAAACGGAACCTTCCTTTTCGTGGCCAGTTTTCTTCCTAAATTAGCTATCCTGGTACGTTTCACAACAAGCACCAGAGCTTCATTTCTGCCAGTACTTCTCGACTACTTTTCAGACTTATTCAGAATACGGTTACGGTTATTCTGTCCTTGTGGGTGACTATCGGAAGGCTGGCCTAACTTCAAGTACTTGCTGTAAATAGACAAACTCTTTACGGTGTTTTGCCACTACGTTATCAGGTACCCAATGTATGTTGCCCTACCTCTGGTGTTCAAAACAACTGCAAGCCGTTTGGCATAGCCTTTAGAATCTTGTGGCGTCCTAGACGTATTGGATTCTGTAGACGCTCCTCAAATTCGGAAACAAAAATAACCACAGTAGTTTCTGGAAAATGCACCGCCCTGGGGGAACGACATAATTCATTAATGGATTCAAAAGATTAGAGATAATATTACTTCTGTCTATGTCTTCTATGCTGCATTCTGATAGTATCACATTTCAATGTTTCCCATAGGGTAACACTGCAGCCATCGGAGTTTGCCTCAGGATACATTTCTCGAATAGGCAACGTCGTAGAAGCCGTGGTATTCCGACACGGCCAGTTACTGGTGTAACAGATTCCATGATTCACTATCCAGAACCGAATTTTCTGCCTCTAGAATTGTAACTCTCTATCAGTTCAGCCTCAAATTGCTACATGTTCTGCATCACACAACGGTAATAACTACGACTCCATTTTCATCGATGTGTTGCGGACATGTAACACCTTTTCGACATTAGTTATTTCACAGATATTCCACCACTTTCGGAAGGCGCTACAGGAAACAGCTGACAATATCAGAACTCCCTCGCGGTTTCTATGGTAATCCTAAGAGCCATCACAACATCAAGTCCTAAGACAAAAGTTACGAAGAACAACATCTTCTGCCCCTCTCTGCTTATGTAATCTGTCCAATGATTGGTCTGTAGCTTCGGCGTTGTTGTATTCTTGTTGTACCCTCTCACATTCCCTTTACATTGTCTACAGGAATTCGTTTTTGTGGTAGAGCGTTGGACTCCATGTTCTGACGTGTTACGCAGTCATCATCTCACACACCGAAATATCTATAAAGGTTCCCGAAGATTAGACAGAAATACGTGTTTATATTGGCTTTGTGTTCGCCATGTAACTATTGATGAATTTCTAAGTGTCTAAAAAAGTATTCATTTTTTCGTGTGTAACGAAATGAAAGCAGGTGCAAACATTCTTAATTAAGATGGGGTATTTCACTTCAAAAACATTGCAGATCGAATGATGTATTTCTTTTTCATTCAAAACATCCAAATAATAAGGATTTTTTTAGAGACAGAGAAAGTATATGAGGACATTGAAAGGATAATACAGGACGTAAAGGGAGATGAAAATCTAATAGTTATGGGGGACTAGAATGTAGTTGTAAGGAAAGGAGTGGAAGAAAAGGTTACAGGAGAATGTGGAACTGGGACAAGGAATGAGAGAGGAGAAAGACTGATTGAGTTCTGTAATAAATTTCAGCTAATAATAGCGAATACTCTGTTCAAGAATCACAAGAGGAGGAGGTATACTTGGAAAAGACCAGGTGATTCGGGAAGATTTCAGTTAGATTACATCAGGTCAAACAGAGATTCCGAAATCAGATACTGGATTGTAAGGCGTACCCAGGAGCACATACTGACTCAGATCACAACATAGTAGTCTCGAAGAGTGGGCTGAAGTTTAAGACATTAGTCAGGAAGAATCAATACGCAAAGAAGTGTGATAGAGAAGTACTAAGGGATGGCGAGACACGCTTGAAGTTCGCTAATGCCATAGTAGAGTGATAAGGAATAGCTTGGTAGGCAGTACATTTGAAGAGGAATGGACGTCTCTAAAAAGAGCAATCTCAGAAATTGGAAAGAAAAACATAGGTACAAAGAAGGTAACTGCGAAGAAACCATGGGTAACAGAAGAAATACGTTTTCTGATCGATGAGAGAAAGAAGTACAAAAATTTTCAGGGAAATTCAGTACTACAGAAATATAAGTCGCTGAGCAATGAAATAAACAGGAAGTGTAGAGAAGCTAAGACGAAGTGGCTGCATGAAAAACGTGAAAAAATCGAAATAGAAATGATTGTCGGAGGGACTGACTCAGCGTATAGTAGAGTCAAAACAACCTTCGGTGACATTAAAAGCCAGGGAGGTAACATTAAAGACTGCAACGGGAGTTCCACTGTTAAATGCAGAGGAGAAAGCGGATAGGTGGAAAGAGTACATTGAAGCAGCAGCAAAACGATTATTCACGTTGTTGTGTAGAATGCATGAGTTTGGTGACATACTATCTGACTTTCGGAAAAAATATCATCCACACAAATTGAAAGCTGCAAGAGCTGACAAGTGCGAGAATTATAGCGAGAATTAACAAGCTCTTGCATCCAAGTTGCTGTGAATAATAATATACGGGATAGTGGAAAAGAAAATTGAGGATGCGCTAGACAACGATTAGTTTGAATTTAGAAAAGGTAAGGGCACTAGAGACGGAATTCTGACGTTGTGGTTGATAATGGAAGAACGACTAAAGAAAAATCAAGACACGTCCGTAGGACTTGTCGACCTGGAAAAAGCATTCGGAAATGTGAAATGGCGCAAGATGTTTGAAATTCTGAGGAGAAAAGGGGTAAGCTATAGGGAGAGAGGGGTAATATACAATACGTACAAGAGCCAAGATGGAATAATAAGAGTGGACGACCAAGAGGAGGAGGAGATCAGTGTTTACCGTCCCGTCGACATACGGAGCACAGGCTCGAATTAGGGAAGGAACCATCCCGGTATTTGCCTGAAGCGACTTACAGAAATCACGGAAAACCTGAATCTGGATGGTCGGAAGCCGGTTTGAACCATCGTCCTCCCGAATGCGAGTGCAGTGTGCTAACCACTGCCCCACTTCGCTCTGTGACGACCAAGAGCTAGGTGTTAGCATTAAAAAGTGTGTAAGACACCAACACTGTTCAACCTGTACATCGAAGAAGCAATGATGGAAATAAAAGAAAGTTTCAGGAATGGAATTAAAACTCAAGGGGAAAGATATCAGTGATACAATTCGTTGATGACGCTAGTATCCTGAATGAAAGTGAAGAAGAACCACTTGATATGCTGAATGGAATGAACAATCTAATGAGTACAGAATATGGACTGAGAGTAAATCGAAGAAAGACAAAAGTAATGAGAAGTAGCAGAAATGAGAACAGAAAGAAACTTAACATTAGGATTGATGGCCACAAAGTAGATGAAGTTGAGGAATTCTAGTACCTATGCAGCAAAGTAACCAATGACGGACGGAGCAAGAAGGGCATAAAAAACAGACTAGCACTGGCAAAAAGTGCATTCCTGGCCAAGAGAAGTCTTCTAGTATCAAACATAGGTCTTAATTTGAGGAAGAAATTTCTGAGAATGTACGTTTGGAGCAGAGCATTGCATGGTAGCGAAACATGGACTGTGGGAAAATCGGAACAGAAGAGAATCGAAGCATTTGAGATGCGGTGCTACTGGCGAATGTTGAAAATTAGGTGGACTGATAAGGTGAGGTATGAGGAGGTTCTGCGCAGAATCGCACAGGATAGGAATATGTGGGAAACACTGACAAGGAGAAGCGACAAGATGATAAGACCATCTGTTAAGACATCAGGGGATAGCTTCCATGGGACTAGCGGGAGCTGTAGAGAGCTAAAACTGTAGAAGAAGACAGAGACTGGTATATGTCCAGCAAATAATTGAGCACGTATGTTGCAAGTGCTACTCTGAGATGAAGAGGTTGGCACAGGAGAGGAATTCGTGGGAGGTCGCATCAAACCACTCAGAAAAAAAAGTGCTGCGTGGCCGTCCGGAGCCCGGTCATCCTGCAACCATACGTTCTCGTGACTACCGCTGCTAGCAATAATGTACAGTGGCTAAGTCTTTCTGCAATATCGATGAAGGAACATCCAGCTTCTCGTACCTTATTATACGACTTCGTTCAAACCCACTGAGGTGCAGACAATGGCGTCTTTATCGGAGAAGAAAGGAATATGCGGAAGGCACTGAGAAGGAGAAAGGGCTGTACGCAGCTGTAGAAGACAAAAACTGTAGAGGGAGACAGAGATTGGAATACATTCAACAAATAAATGAGGACGTAGGTTACAAGTGCTACTCTGAGATGAAGAATTTGGCACAGGATAGGAATTCGTAGCAGGCCGCGTCAAACCAGTCAGAAGACCGATGACCTAAAAAAAAAAAAGAAGCTCGGACAGAAGTCTGCTGTTTTCGGAGTGAAAATCCTAACGGATGACACTAAATGTTGGTGGAGATCGAGATTAGAGAACACGTTTCTTCAATCGCTTAGAGGTTCCAATTCGGAACCAGTAATAATATACGCCAGAACTGCTAAAAGCAACATTCTCGGAAAGATCTGGATCACTGTGTCTTAATAGGTATTATAAGGAGTATACACGCGAAATATGCTACCGATTGTTGTAACATTAGAGCCAGGGCGGCGAGGCAACAATATCGCTACGGGTTTCCTCGGAAACAGCAGCTCAACAGAGCCACGATGGCTATATAAGGAGGCTCCCTGTGCATGAAATTCAGTCCAGTTCAGCAGCAGGTGAAGGCAACACGGGGTGACGGCAGCTGCGAGTTTTCACCTGAGTGTAGCCAAGTCTGTGACTCGACAGGTTGTTCGGCGACTACGCGTCTACAGGTCTTGGCGTCTGCGACTCTTCACATCTGCGAGTTACACGCCTGCACGATACGCGCTGGCGACTGTACGCCTCTGTGGTTCACCATATCTGTGCGGGACTACTCTTCTGTGACACCTACATCACCATTTGTGCGTACAGGACTGTGACTCTGACGAATTTGGGACTCCACATCTAGGACCGCTGCGTTTTTGTACGTTGCTCGTCTGTGAACGAAGCCGTCAACGACTCCACGCTGCGCGTCTGAGAATCTTTCCAGCAGTACGCGGTCTGCGAGTCTGCTGTGGCTCCACAAGTCTACGCATCTGCTACTCTTATGTAGTTACGCGCCCGCGAATCTACGCTATGCATCTACACTAAACGTCCACGAGCCTACACTGTGTCCTCGAGCTTACGCGATGCTTCGGTCAGGAGAAGAACACTGCAAGGGCAATGGCAAACGCCTTATAGCCGCGATGCCAGTCCTGTTGCTACCACGTGTAATACCCAGAAGACCTTGCGCTGGACCTTCTAGGCCATGCGTTGCCTTGCTGGACCGTTCGTCGGTCTTTCGCAGGAGGGTCTTTACGGTTAGTGCTTCAGACTGTCGGGGCTGACCGTTGGCGAGTGAGCACAAAGTGTTGTCTCGTGTACGTGTAGCGTAGGCTGCTTAGCGTAGATTCTTGGCCGTGCAATGTAGAGTCGCTGACGCTTAGACTCTTGGATGCCTAGTACAGACTCGCAGAGCGCGGACTTATTGCGAAGATTCTCAGATGTGCAGCTTAGCGTCCCCGACAACTCGAATTCGCAGATGTAACAGTACAGACACGTAGGAGGGTCAGGTATGTAGTCCTAAATACGTGGGTCACAACCCTGCGTCCAAAAATTGTGTGTCCCAGACGTACTGCCCCATACATGTAGGAATCACAGAAGAGTAGTTCCAGACGTGCTGAACCACAGAAGCGTACAGCTGCCAATATGTAGTCGAGCAGGCGTGTGATTCGCAGATGTAAGAGCCGCAGACGTGAGTCGCAGAGGCATATTCGTCGGCAGGTCTGTGGTGTCGCGAACTTATCTGCACTCACGTGAAAAATTCTTGCTGTGTAAAGCTGCCGGCGCTCCGTGCTGCCCTCTCCTGCTGGAACGAACCGGACTGTTTTCCATGGACAGTGCGACACTACGCTGCGGGCCGGTGATGGTCTGCTACGTGTCGGCCGCCCTACGCAGAGAGGGACTCTGCCGACTCTTCGCGCCTGTGTCACGCATGACGCCACTACATGACAGATGCTTATCGTCGCCGCCCCATCCAGTGCGTCCAGCTGACTACGGACCCTCAGTTCCGACCAGGGTTTTCGGGAGGTTTTCCTTGGTTGTAAGGCAAATGCCGGAACTGCTTACCCCCCTCCCATCGATAAAGAGATAAATCATGTACAGAAGAAATTGCAAAATAAATACTATAACCTTACTTTGCCTTGTTTTTTTACTGAATTTTGACACAATCCCATTACTGCGCCTGTGATTACGGTGAATGGCTATCCCACAGCATTGCATGAAGCTGTGGTACACGAAGAGAGATCCGTCGACGCCACAATAGGGGAGCAAACAGCTTTCGAAAGACACACAAATCGCACGAGAGCGAGAGAGAGAAAAATACAGTAAAATTACTATGTCTTAGATTTCTTTTATGTAATCATAAAATTGATAATCATAAAATTGATTGCCACTTACTATCTTCCTCTCCAACGTAACGTCAGCGTAGCATTGAGAGGCATACGACTCTGCTTTCTTAACGATCAGTGATAACAGTTTCGTAATACTCCACTGTTCAGAGCTTATAGAAGCTTAAAGTGTAACCTATTTATAACAATCTCTGACAGTCCGGTTTTTACTAGTGACGAGACGCCGCACCAGAAAAATACTTTGCGTATAGAAGCTTCAAGTGTAACCTATTTATAACAATCTCTGACAGTCCGGTTTTTACTAGTGACGAGATGCCGCACCAGAAAAATACTTTGCGTATAGAAGCTTCAAGTGTAACCTATTTATAACAATCTCTGACAGTCCGGTTTTTACTAGTGACGAGATGACGCACCAGAAAAATACTTTGCGTATAGAAGCTTCAAGTGTAACCTATTTATAACAATCTCTGACAGTCCGGTTTTTACTAGTGACGAGATGCAGCGTTGTGTCTTAATGTACAGACGACAGCAAGCGTTTTCTGTATCAGAACGTATACAGACGACAGCAAGCGTTTTCTGTATCAGAACGTGTTATGCTGACGGTACGTGCAGATTCCCACTGGAGCTAAGCAAGCGTGTGTCTCCATTGTGAACATAGTAAACTATGTTCCCGGTGGAGTCGGTAATCCTTATTCAGTCTTCGTAAACCAATTAATTTGGATGCTTCGAAAAATCGCAATCCGTCCATTTAGCTTCACCGTAACAGAGATCGCTAACGCATGCTTCTGTGATGGAGCTCGACTCGGGCCAAGCTGTTGTGTTAGAATCCTGTTACAATATTTTCACAGCTGATATTTGGCCGGCGGAGAGGAGAGGTGGCGGCGTAAAGTTCCCGAATCACCAGTCTTTGCGCCAGTGTCCTGGATTAAATTCCAAAACTCTCCGCAGTGTGTGACACTGTTGTGATCAGTCCGTCGTAGGGGACATAAAGAGTCGGAGGCCCCCTTCATGCTCTTTGGGAGGAGTAGGCTCCGTGACGGCGTGGAGTTTGACCCTCTCTCCCTTCCCTTCGTCGTTAACAACACAAAGCCAACACCGCACTGTATAAGTACCCATCTCAGTCATCAACGCTGTAGAGATGCACACTTGGCACTTCATAACAGGTCAGAGGAAGGCATTGGCAAACCACCACCATTAGAAGCTTGTCCAGGTCGGAGATGCTGCATCTACTCCCCTACATCCATTGTCTCAGTACAATACTCTATGTTATGTATTATGTATGCATCTTACATTTACTTATAACAGCTAAAAGAAAAAAAAACACTTACTGCGACATGTGTAACATAGTCAGTGGCCAGCTACAGTGTGCAGAACGAAGACGACAAAATGAGCTCACTATCGTGAGCCACTGCTGTTCAGTTACAGAATCCGTTGCTCTTATAGAGTAAAAAAATTGCCATGCGAAACAAGAAAATGACACTATCTTGAATCGAATAAGAGCGTAGTATTATTGACCGTTGCATTTCAACTAAGCCGCGTACCGAACCTGGAAGTTTCTCAACCAGTTTAGAAGAATATTATGCTGGTTAGCGATCAGCACGATAGAAAACTAATAGGAAAGCTTTTTCAACAGTCTACATATCCACCCACATCGATATACCACAATACGTCTTGCGGTACGTGGTGGAGGGTACTTCTTGCACCACTGCCACTGCCTCTCCCCTCTCCTTTTTTCTGTTCCATTGACAAAACGTACGTGAAAGAAATGATCGTCGGTAAAGCTCCGTACTGCAGCGCGGTATGGGATCTGTATCAGTTAAGAAGTTTGAACGGTTTTGACAAGGGCGAGTTTGAAATCGTTTTGAATATATCGAAGTGCGTGTTCGGTAGGGCAGAAATTACATTCTTGGGATACTTTATTTCCTCTGAGAGCTCACGCTCGCTCCCAGAAAAGATAGAGGCTATCCCCAGCACAGCTCGATCAGAAACGGCCATGGAATTGCGCCGGTTCTTAGGGGTCCTCAACTTTTATCGTTGCCACTTGTCCCATGCAGCAGGGATCTAAAAACTCAAACGGCGAAGCGAAGCATCTACATCTACATCATATTCCGCGAGCCACCTAATGGCCTGTGGCGGAGGGTACTTTTTGTACCACTAACTGAGCCCTCCAACCCTGTTCCACTCGCGAATAGCGTGTGGGATGAACGACAGTCGATAAGCCTCAGTATTGGTTCTAATTTCTCGAATTTTCTCCTTTTGCGAGACGTATGTAGGGGAAAGTAATATGTTCTTTGACTCTTCCCGGAAAGTGCTCTCTCGAAATTTCAATAGTAAGTCCCTCTGTGATATACAACGCCTCTCTTGTAACGTCTGCCAATGGAGTTCGTTGAGCATCTCCGTAACGCTCTCGTGCTGACTAAACGATCCTGTGACGAAATCTGCCGCTCTTCGTTGGATCTTCTCTATCTCTTCTATCAGTCCTATCTGACAGGTAACACAGATACATGAGCAATACTCAAGAATGTGTCGAACAAGCGAATCTGAGTATGGCATCTGCTTGTCCCACTATTTGTTTTATGTGGTCATAGTTGAGGCGGTACTACTAGCACTTCCTGCTTTGGACGCTCCTCTCACGCTTGTTGTTGACGCGGGCCACTGTCGTTGACGCGAGCCAACCAGTAAACGGCGCCCTACTACAATAATATGTAAACGATGCTTGGCAGCCTCTCGCCCTTTTCTCCTTGAAGCTGATGCCAAGGCAGCAGCAATGTTGTGTTGGAAGTCTTGTATCTGAGGGCACACAAACTGCTCCAACATGTACAGATACACTGACCCATTCACTGTTTGTTCCGCAAAGAAGAAGGGTCCAAAACTCCTGTCATGCATTAGCCCACACCACACATTTAGTTTAGGGCTATCACGAACATATTCAATGACAATGTGGGGATTTTGCGAACCACAAATCCGAACATTATGCCTATTAACCCTTCCTGATAGATGAAAGATTCCCTCATCTGAGAATAAACATCTTTCCATGAAGCTGGCATCCTCATCAATACGCTGCAGCTTATCCGCAGCAAATTGTTGTTGGCGTGGTTTGTCGTTCAGCGTCAGATGTTGCAGAATATGCGCTTTGTAAGCACACATACGAAGACGCTGGTGAACTACACGATGCAGTGTTGATCGAGGTACAGTCGTGCTCAAAAGTATCCGAACGACCTGAATTGCATTTCGCCTGATTCGCATACAACCCTCATAACGCAGCTGTCTAGCAGGTTCTCTAATCGCTCCCTGGTACAGTCGTTTGACTATTGAAAATGGTTCCAACAAATCACCACTAGAAAACACTGCTGTGTATCGCAATAACTCAAGATGTAAAGTAGTAACACGATACTACAAATATTATGGAATACCTTATCACAGATAAGACTGTCCTTAAGGCTTGTAAGCTCACATTTATTACAATAAATGACATACCTGAAATGTTACCACTGTCATTATTATATTAGATAGGTAATGCAAGTAATACGTTCGTCATACTCATGATTTCCTCTTCAAAGTAACATACCGTACTTATTATTTAACACAAAATGACATCAAAAATTTAAGATCTTCACGAGCTGCTAGTTGAGAAAATGTATGAACTTCAAATGACACGACGAACCGCACGTTCTGCATATGGACTCGAATCCAGGTCATGCAGACTAAGCAAAGATTTCGTGACTAACAGTCATTCCTGACTAGGCATACAGAGAGTGATATACCTCAATTTTAGACAGTATCAGTTAGGAAATATTAACTTTAAATTACATAACTAAACATTTTTAACGGGCGCGAATTCCTACCCAGCATCAGATGTCCCTGTTAACGAACTACGAGAGGTGTTAAATATTGCTTCTTCACAAGTAACTTACATGAAATGCCGTGAGGTAAAGCTTTGTCTTGGACAGGGATTCGAACCCAGAACATAATCGGATTGTTATCGAAGCACAATCAACAGTTACATATCGGATTTTCTCGGCAATAGCAAGATGTTTTAACCGAAATGACGAGACGAAACATTAATTTTTTCCTTCCCAGGACTCCAACCCGGCACCTATCGCTGTCATATTCTAGAGAAAACGAACGTTAAATATGGGTTTGTTACACCAGCAACAACATGACAACATGTTTGAACCAGAAATAATATGACGAAGAGTTCAGTGCTGACTGGTAATCGAACCCCACACATATCGTTGTTGACTACACACAAAGAGACGTCAGCTACCGAATTTTTCTCCACCAGCAGCACGGAATAACATCCTTGAACTTACAGTGATCTCGCAAATAGTTCTGTGTCTCACTGGGAGTCAAAAACGTCAGACAGCGTAAGTGTCGACAACGAATGAAAATACACTAAAAATCAAAATTATTATCCACCAGCAGATAGGTGTTCTCATGCCAGAGCTTGATAATACATAATGAAAGCTTTAGTGCCGGGTCGGGATTCGAACCCATTCAGGTGCATTATGTGGAGATGTTGAGGAAACTGCAGTTTTGAACAAACAACAAATTGTAGTCGAACTGTATTGTCACGAAGGGATCAAATTCCGTGTTAAGGGCGGTCTGAGTTGCATTCCCAGTTCAGAACCAATTTTATCGACATACAGAAGCTCAAATAAAAGATGGAATAAGTGTCCTGTGACCCTACAAAGCGATTGTTTCGTCACCAGACATAAATAACTAGTATAAGAAAAGTCATTATACCTTCTTCACTTGGCGTAGCCAGAAGAGAATAGAATCTGTCTCTTCATATCAAAAGTCATCGGTACACGTTGGAATTGAACCCAGACCCTGAATACACAAACCTGTCAGCAACCCAACAGTCCACCAGCCACGCATCTCTGTGGCTCATTCTTCTATTGTAACGTCGTTGCGACACACTGTATGATAATTCTGACACACAGGCTCCCTGTGGTGGTTTGCAGCATGTTCAGTACATTCATTAACTTGCTTGACCGAATCGCCATGAACTAGCTGCCTCGGCTACCCAGTACATACATTCGACTCTATGTTTTAATCACAGAAACTAAATCACTAACAGCCACTTACACAGAACTGCCAACAGTGTAGGATGCAGAAATTTAAATAGGAAGTGTTCCTTTTCATTTGAGCAACTCTATTGCGCCATCTGTTTGTTGAAAGCGTCGTGCAGTGCAAAAGAAAAGCTGTAACTGTCTATCTCTCACAAGTCTACATCCGCTTATATGCATTATCTCACAACACTGTGGAATGTGGAAGTTCTGTAGGATCTGTTGTTGACTTCTTGAGCATGTGTAGCTATGGTTCAGCTAGTAGTGTAGCGGTAAGTATAATGCATTGTAGAGAAAACGTCGCGAGTTCAAATACGTTCACTGCTACATTTTTAAAACGCAATTCTGCTGTCTGCTGAAGTTATCAGTCTAATGGAACTTTGAATATAATTGCCTTCACTTCTCACCCCAAAATATTCTCATGTGGAAAAAGGGCTAACTTCTGTGACATTTTGTTCTTTTCAGGTTTAATAAACGGCTAGGCAGTAGATGCATCTCGAAACTTTTGTTTTATGTATGGGGAGGGCGCATCGTGCCAAAATAAATCAGATAAGTATTTTCTACATTAGCTGTCGAGTGGTAGTGGCATTTTATTCTTCTTCAAACCTTGTTTGACAGCTTTAATTCAGAACAGGTTTTCTACATGCATGTAATCAATAAACTGCATGTGCATTGTCAGACTGTTATACCTAACGTCAGAGAATTCGCATATATCGTTGACGATTAATTTCTCTCTCATATTTAGTATTGTTTAAACAACAGTAAAAGAAACCCTACGAAAATTGTGCACTGTATTATAAAAAACAAAATAAAACTACACACAATAACCTTACGACGAAAGTCTGTTTTAATAAAGCTGAGTATCTGTACACAAGCGTGCCTCTATCGAATCGAATTAGTAAAATACTACTCACTTTGATTTCGATTGAGTCTGTGTTTAATTGGTATGCTGTTTCATACTCAAGAGATATGCTAATAAAGCATTTCATGAATAAAGTTATTTATTCCTAGAATCCCAAAATTTGTTTGTCAGCAATGGAAAAAAAATGGTTCAAATGGCTCTGAGCACTATGGGACTTAACATCTTAGGTCATCAGTCCCCTAGAACTTAGAACTACTTAAACCTAACTAACCTAAGGACATCACACACATCCATGCCCGAGGCAGGATTCGAACCTGCGACCGTAGCAGTCCCGCGGTTCCGGACTGCAGCGCCTAGAACCGCAAGACCACCGCGGACGGCAGCAACGGAAAGAGGCATTACCTGTTGTGCAGCATTGTAAGTTTTTCACCATTGCACTATGAGCCGAAAGTATTTTCTTGCGTTTTCCTTATCGATGTTTTATCTGACTGTTTGTAGCTCGTTCACAGAAGGAATAGAAACGTCACAGTCATCGAGACTGGAACCGCAACCCAAGACAGACGCCTTTTTAGAGAGCAGCATGTTACCACAGAGCTAGCAACGAGATATGCATTTGGGATTTCTATTACGAGGCCAATAGTGACTAGAACTCGTAAATCGCTCTTTAAAGGACAAGATTAGTTGCGATTTCCACAAGCAACGACTTTCCTGGGCTGAAAACCGTAAATGTACAGACTTTTGTTACACCGCAAACGATAATAACTCAGATTATTCAATGGAAATGACAGAAAATATCTATTGAAATTTGAGGCTTAATTCCGTGCACACCAGGAAGTAACTCGTCGATCACAGAGTTGCCAAACATACCTTGCCTTGTTGCCAAATCTCGGTTACATTACCAGCAGTAAAAGACGAACCGATGTGTTCCTACAGAGGGCTGGGAAGTGACCATAGCTGGCATCTCAAAGACACGGCTGACACGGCCTGGAATGCGTCTGATTTGCATTTCTGTAACTAGATTTAGGGACTGGACCGTAGTTACTAATAATAATCAGAACTGGCTGTACACTAAGCATCATAAATCAGAAACTCTCGTATTTGTTTATATATTCCTTTCGCAAGTATACTCAAAACTAAGATATTCATTCATGGACGTTTTCGTGCCCGGCCGATAGTCGAGCACAACAAACAAGAAAAACAAAAAACAATGTGTGTGTGTGTGAGAGAGAGAGAGAGAGAGAGAAAGAGAGAGAGAGAGAGAGAGAGAGAGAGAGAGATAAATATAAAAAAGAATGCGAGAGAGAGAGTAAATATTGTTGTAAAGAAATTGCATCATGGTATGTAAAGAAACCTTTCATTAAAATGACATGTTCCACATTATTACGATATTTCGTAATCATGATTTATGGAACAAATATTAATCGAATCAAATCAAATCTAATGTTATCATATTGCTGACTAGCCGTGAACAGTCATGAATTACCGAAATATTTGCCAATATCGGTAACTAAAACTAAACTTGAAAATAAAAGACCACAGGTTTTATAATAAACCGGGACTCCTATCAAGACCCTTTCTTCTCTGTTAACTAACCACGAAAGATGTCTGATATACCTCCATTCAGAAGTAACAAAGTGTGCATGCATTTAAAGATGGAGCGCATGATGTGAAGTTCTGTGATGGAGATGCGAAACCAACACGTAATCGGATTGTTAACTAAGTAAAATCAAATGTTATGTATCGGTTTTTCTTATCATCTGCTAGGTGTTTGAATCTGAAATAAGGATACAAATTTTTGTGCCTGAGCGACAATCGAACTGCACTCCTACCAACACATGAAAAGACATTAAAAGTGCACGTTAATTTTCACTAGCAGGCCGGTATGCACGTGATAGGGCTTGAAATGATATTATGAATATTTTTGTACTGGATCAGTATTCGGACCCACAAACTTAACTTTGGAGTAGACCTAGAGTCTTGGGGAAAGGAACGAAATGAGTGAACTATACTGTTCCGAGAGATTCAGATCCTCGAGAGAGGAGATACGAATTGAAATCACATCCCAGCACCAAATTTTTCTACGTCTGCAGTTCAGTCAAGTACAAATAATATAAGAGCCCTGTTCCTTTGAATGGCTATCGGTTCATCAAATGAAATAAAATTTTCTAACGTAAGTAAGTTTACTGGCGACAGTATTACTGTTTACCATTTCTTCCGCCTATGTCATTTCCCAACGTAAACTGGCTCTGCCCAGTTGGTAATGAAGGAACGTGATGTTTAATGTGGATTATGAATTATAACGTCTTTCTCTTGAGGTTACCAGAGATAAAGTAAATCTGTTTGTGCCTCTTAAAAGTAAATGCCTGAACCCACGCATTGCCCCTGAGATAGTTCGTTCCACCAGACCATTGTGGCCACATTTCCCAGCCCCAGGAGTGTGCTGTAACGGATGATATGCTTAGCTTACAAAATTAGTCACGGTGGAAAACATGCGAGTCTATTAAATGGTTAAGTAGAAGCAATCTTCTGACACAGAGATTATGCTATTCTCATGTCAGGAGGATGTAAAGACTCTTCATGTACTTGCGCCTAGAATGGGTGTCGAATACTGCCAAACCAAAAGCGAAGGGATCTTACTGTCTTCCGATATACGTCGCTGTCAGTTCTTCCATATGATTTGGTCCGCGTCCGTTAAAAATGTTTGCGTTTTGTAATTTAAAGTTGATATTTGCTAACTTATACTGTCTAAATTCGAGGTATATCACTCTCTGTATGCCTAGTCAGGAATGACTGTTAGTTTCCGTCAGTCACGAAATCTTTGCTTCGTCTGCCTGACCTGAGTTTGAATCCATATGCAGAATGAGACGGTTCGTCGTGTCATTTGAAGTTCATACATATTCTCAACTAGTTGCTCGTGGATAACTTAAATTTTTAATGTCATTTTGTGTTAAATAAAAAGTACGGTATGTTACTTTGAAGAGGAAATCATGAATACGACGAACTTACTGCGTGCACTACCTATCTGACGTAATAATGAGAGTGGTATCATGTCAGGTATGTCATTTATTGTAATAAATGTGAGCTTGCAAGCCTTAAGGACAGTCTTATCTGTGATAAGGTGTTCCCTGATATTTGTAGCATCGTGTATTACTTTACATCTTGAGTTACTGCGATACAGAGCAGTGTTTTCTAGTGGTGACATGTTGGAACCATTTTCAATAGTCAAACGACTGTACCAAGGAGCTATTAGAGGACCTGCTAGACAGCCGTGTTATGCCAGTTGCACGCCAATCAGGTGAAATGCAGTTCAGGTCGTTCGGATACTTTTGAGCACGACTGTACATCAGGAACAACGGAGGGCCAATAACACTTCCTTGGGGAACGCCAGATATTACTTCTGTTTTACTCGATGACTTTCAGTCAGTTATTACGAACTGTGACCTTCTGATAGAAAATAACGACTCACGTCATACAACTGAGACGATACTCAGTAGGGAAACAATTTAATTATAAGTCGCTTGTGAAGAACAATGTCAAAATTTTTCTGAAAAAACTAAAAATATGGAATCAATTAGACATCCCCCGTCGATAGCTCTCATTACTTCATGAGAATAAAGAGCTAGTTGCGTTTTAGAAGAAAGACTTTTTTCCGAATCCGTGTTGGCTATTTGTCAGTGAATTGTTTTCTTCTAGGTGATTCATAATGTTCGAGCACAGTGTATGTTCTAACATCTTACTGCAAATCGACGTTAGTGATACGGGTCGCTAATTCAGGGGTTTGGGTTTTCCTTTCTTGGGTATTGGTGAGACATGTGCAACTTTCCAGTCTGTGGGTACGGATCTTTCTACGATCAAGTGGTTTTATATGATTGCTAAGTGTGTATTATATAAGCAAACTACGAAAGGAACCTGAATGGTATACAATTTTGACCGGAAGCCTTGCATTTCTTAAGTGCTTTAAGATGTATCGCTACACCAAGGATATCTACTTCTGAGATACCCATGTTGGCAGTTTTTCTAGATTAGAATCCTGCAATATTTATTTCGTCTTCTTTTGTGAAGGAATTTCGGAAAACAGTGTTTTTCAACTCTGGTTTAGTGGTGCTGTCATCAACAACATCATCATTGTTATTGCACAGTAAAGGTATTGATTGCGTCTTGCCCCTGGTGTACTTTACATGCTACCAGAATCTCTTCGAGTTTTCTGCCAGATTTCTAAACAGAGTATTAAAAACATCTCTTCATTGAAATTCGCGCTACATTTCGAGTTCCTATAAAAGATCGTCAAACTTGGGCATTTTGCGTTCTTTTAAATTTGACTTGCTGTTTTAGTTGCTTCTGAAATAGTTTTCTAACCTGTTTTGTGTACCTCGGGAGTCAGTACCATGTCTCATTAATTTATTTGGTAGATATCTATCAACTGCTGTTGATACTATTTCTTTGAGTTTAAAAAACGTCTGTTCTACGCTTACATAGTCAGAATGGAAGGAGTGAAGACTGTCTCTTAGAAAGATGTCACGTGACTTTTTATCTGATTTTTTGAATAGATATATTTGCGTTTATTTGTAGTGGGTTACGATGCTACGGTATTTAGACTAGCTACAACACACATGTGCTCACTAGTCCCAGTATCGGTCACGATGCTTCTTATTTGGACATGATTGTTTGTTGCTAAGAGGTCAAGCATGCTTTCGCAACTATTTACACTTAGAAAGGGCTCCTGAACTAGTGTTTTAAAATAATTTTCTGGAAGACATTCATTACGATTTTGGACGACGTTGTATGCCTACCATCGACTTTAAACATGTATTTTCGCCAGCATGTAGAGGGTAGATTGGAGTCACCACAAACCATAATTGTACTAGTGGGATACCTCAAGTTTTTATTTGAACTGTTCAGTAGCTGTGTCATCAGAGTAGATGGAGGGAGGGGGGTGCGGGGGAGCCCGTAAGGTAGCCAATTATTAATTTATCTGGTTGCCAACTTCGGAAAAGATCTGTGGGTCAAATGGCTCTGAGCACTATGGGACTTAACTTCTGAGGTCATCAGTCCCCTTGAACTTAGAACTACTTATACCTAACTAACCTAAGGACATCGCATACATCCATGCCCGAGGCAGGATTCGAACCTGCGACCGTAGCGGTCGCACGGTTCCAGACTGAAGCGCCTAGAACCGCTCAGCCACTCCGGCTAGCCAAGATTTGTGTTTCAAGACGATAATGTATGAGCGTACCGCGTCCATCTTGTGAACGTCTTCTACCACAGCACAGAAATCAACCTGTTGGGATGACATGCGATATCTGCTAGACATGAACCCGATTGAGCATGATAGGAACCAGCTGAAACTTGAAGTGAGTCCCACACAATCTACAGCCTCTTAAGGGGCACTATCAAAGAGTTCAGATGGTTCAAATGGCTCTGAGCACTATGGGACTTAACTGCTGAGGTCATCAGTCCCCTAGAACTTAGAACTACCTAAACCTAACTAACCTAAGGACATCACACACATCGATGCCCGAGGCAGGATTCGAACCTGCGACCGTTGCGGTCGCGCGTTTCCAGACTGTAGCGCCTAGAACCGCTCGGCCACAATGGCCGGCTATCGAAGAGTGGGACAGACTTGAGCAGAATATCGAAGCAAATGACAGTACGGGGCTGGAAGCCACAGCGGATTTGAATGTTACTTAGAAAAAGATTTTGTTTTGATAAATGTGTGCTTTCGAGTATACTGCGTTTATTTTGGTTATGACTGTTTTTATTTCAAAGTAAGGTTTATTCCTAGTTTCATAAAGATCTTGCTTTCTGTTCCTACTTATCTCGAAACAAAGCCTATACATAGGATGATTATAATTAAAGTTCCAGTTTCAAAACGCTGTAGAAAAAAGAACTTCTGCTCAAAATGACGTCAAATTTTAAGAAATGTTATGGAAGAATGGGAAAACGTTATGAAAGGTTTTTCCACTAGATGGCGCTGTAGAATAAATGAGTTCGGTTACAAATGGCAGACAAATCGCAGTACGACAGCTATGGTGTGTGTTTCACATTAAACAAACTGTTCTGTGCAATGTGCATGGGCGCAAAAATTTGGCTTTCAACAGTTGTAGCACTGTTAGGTAAGTCTATTCACCACTGCAAGATCATACCACATCGGATGGGCAAAATAGGTTTTCAGTTGTCCTGAGGCCAAAGACCACATTAAAACACGAATAAAAATGGTTTTTAACTGTGGTGATGATAGAGCAAGATATTGCTCAATATGCTGTCAACCGTTTTCTACTGCAAGTTGAAATCTAGAAAAGCATGTTCCACAACAGATCGGAGGGTCACGTTCAGAAGTACTGCACAATACACTGATGAGCCAAAATATTATGACCACCTGTTTAATAGCTTGTTTGTCTGTCTTTCGAACGAAATACGTAAATAATTCTGCGTATCAGGGATCCGACAGTCTGTCTATAGGTTTGTGGAGGTATGTGGCATTAGATGTCTATTCTCAGGTCATGTAGTTTCCGTAAATAACGGGCCATTGTTATGCGTGCGTGGTGATGGCGTCCAGTCACGACCCAGATGGGTTCCATAGGATTTAAATCAGGCGACTTTGGTCAACGAGACATCAACGTGAATTGACTATAGTGCTCCTAAAACAACTGTAGCGCGGTTCTGGCTCCGAGACACGGACAGTTATACTGCTGAAAGATGACATCGCCATCAGGAAAGATATCAAGCATGAAGGGATGCAGGTGGCTGGCAGCTCTCAGTGTGTCTTCGATTTCCAACACGAGTATCATGCAAGCGCAAGTGAATGTCTCCCACACCACAATACCTGTCCCACTAGCCTGCAATTGTAGCGCACGCTTGTAGCGCACTTCGAGTAACCTCGACCTAGTGCATCAAAAATGTGATTCACCCGAAGAGCCGACACGTTTCCATTAGTCGACGGTCAAATCCCAATGGTCCCGTGCCCACTGGAATTGTAACTGACGATGTCGTTGGCTCAACATGTGAGCACACAAAGGTGGTCTCCTGTGGAGCTCCATGTTCAATAACGTACGATAAACGGTGTGCCCTGAAACACTTCTGCCTGCGCCAGCACTGTGCTATTTCGGCAGAGATACCACAGATCACCATCCATCCTACATCACAGAACAGACAAGCTTTCGAATCCCATGTTCTGTGAAGAGTCGTGGACGTCCAGCCATTTAGCGCCTAGTGGTAGTTTCGCTTTCCTTCTGCCTCTTTCCATAGGTGCTCACGACGGTACCACGTAAACATTATACCAGCTTCGCCGTTTTCGATATTCTCGTTCACAGGCTCTGCGTAATAATAATCCGACCTTTGTGAAAGTCGCTTATCTCAATGGACTTTCCTATCTGCAGCCCATATTGAAATTTCATTATTTAAATGAGTGTGTCTGTACTTAAATTGCAGAATGACTGAGAAGATGAAACTTCTACGTTATTTGATTCTGAAACAGCTGAGTAAATCTGAACGTTACTTTTTCTTATCAAGTCAACACCGACTCACAACATTCAAGCGCAAGACAATCTGACTGCTCAAAAAAATTACTTCAAAAGAATGGCCCTGACTAAAAAGAAATCTTAACAATAACCTATACATTTCATTCAGCACTTACCTCACAAAAATCTTCATTACACGAACTATTGCAGTACAGCGAGCGTCAATACTGCCGGCTAAATAAAACATTCTAACTACTAAATCCACTAACTACTAATAGGCATGTGGTTAGCAAAGAAAAAATTTTGTTGCAAACCAAATAATGTATTTTTTACCTTAATAACGTGACATCCAGTTCAAACACGAATATAAATCGTCATTGATATCCAGTACAAAGATATATAATCAAGAACAATTTTCAGTCTCCAAGTCGTATACTTCCAGATCGTTAGCCTACAAACACTTCAGACCTCTACCCTCCATCAATGCTAACTTCTCACATTTAACATCCATCACTGTTGGCTATTCACCTCCAACTGCCCAACAGTACTTCCATCACTGCTGGCGACTAACTTCCAACTGTCCAACACTACTGGAGATTAACCTCCATCGAGTCCAAATTCAAATGGCTCTGAGCACTATGGGACTTAACATCTGTGGTCATCACTCCCCTAGAACTTAGAACTACTTAAACCTAACTAACCTAAGGGAATCACACACATCCATGCCCGAGGCAGGATTCGAACCTGCGACTGTAGTGGTCACGCGGTTCCAGACCGAAGCGCCTAGAACCGCACGGCCACACCAGCCGGCCCAACGAGTCCAAACAGCCACAGAGTCTCTTACAAAGAAAGTACAGTCAGAGATCCAATGCAAAGCGCTACATAGGGGTGCCAACACAGAGCAGCCCACTTACAATATCTTTGCCCGGGTGATCTCCCGTCCGTGTATGCACGACTTACATACTTTTCTTAGCGTGTCACGTGCCCACAACGCCACCAGACGGCATCCAATGTGGCGGTGGGCAGTGGTCATAATGTTTTGGCAGATCAGTGTACGTGCCTTCCGTTCAACTACGTTCCAGTTCAACTACGTTTGCAATCGGGTCACCGAACACGGAGTCTGTCAAATAACCCCACAGCCAGAAGTCACACGGATTAGGATAAGGTGATCTGGACGGCCAGGCTGTGGGGAATGGCAGCTGATAATCCTAACATTTCCAAAATTCCTCTGCAGTATCTACTTTAATGGCCGTGCAATGTACGGGAGAGATCCTTGTTGCATAGAAATGAACCTACCCACACATCCATGCTTTGACGTGTTAGAATGACGATGGTGTGCAGGAGACTCTATGATGGTACAGGTAACAGGACCCGCAGGACCCATCTTGTCGAAAAAAATATACTCCTGCGATAAACGATACCGTCAACCTGAACAGCACAGTTACCTTGGCAGAATGAAGCGGTACCGACTGATGTGCGAGCGGATTTTCTTTTGCTCATATTCTGCAATTCTGTGTACTGACGTGTCCTTGGAAGTAGTCTTTGTCCGTTCACAGAATGTTCCATGGTCATTCATTGTCCACATCCATGTGAGCAAGAAATTCTTGAGCGTATGTTTCTCTTATTGGCTGGTCAGCATGAAGTGACTTCTGCATAGGCGCTTTTGTTTGGATAGCAATGCAGAATTTTCGTAGAGTTTTATGCACTGTGCTAACAGATCGTCGAAAGTTCGGGAAATTTTTCGTGCACTGCATGTTTGCACACCACTACGCAGCCCCTCTTGTGATGCTATGACCACATCTTCTACTGACATCGGATCAATTGTTTTTCTCCCTGAGCCATATTGCAAATGGCAACGGTCTTGCCGCAGTGGTTACACCGGTTCCCGTGAGATCACCGAAGTTAAGCGCTGTCAGGCGAGGTCGGCACTTGGATGGGTGACCATCCAGGCTGCCATGCGCTGTTGCCATTTTTCGTGGTGCACTCAGCATCGTGATGCCAATTGAGGAGCTACTCGACCGAATAGCAGCGGCTTCGGTCAAGAATACCATCATAACGATCGGGAGAGCGGTGTGCTGACCCCACGCCCCTCCTATCCGCACCCTCCTCGGAGGATGACACGGCGGTCGGATGGTTCCGGTAGGTTACTCGTGGCCTGAAGACGGAGTGCATATTGCACATCCAAAGAATGCATTTTCTAATTTTGTAATCATTTTCTCCAGACCCTTAGCAGACATCGAAACAACGCCTTTTTCATGCCCTTGAGTGTTTGCAGAGCTACTAGTTTTTGTAAAAGAGTTTCACCAGCAGTGCGCGATCCTGCATTGAGACAGACATACCGAGAATCTCAGAGGCAAAATTTACGAAAAGCCGTGTACCTCACGTATTTTATTTCGCATATTGTGCCAGTTACAGCGCCTTTGTAATATTTTCGTTATTGTTTTTGTTTCTGTAACGTTTCCCCCTTTTTCGATAACATTCCGGTCAAATCTGACGTCATTTTGAGCAGTGACTTGTTTTTTTAAAGCATTTTAAAATTGGAACTCTAATTATACACCAAACACATTTGCAGATACCAAGATTGTCCAAACCTTTTTTGGGGTAGTTAATACGAAATCTCGGCTAATGAAAGTAATAAAAAAAAATCATGTGAATATACGGGCGGTAAACACCTGTTGGTGTAGAGTACACAAAATAACTTGGCCTGTACCTGCAAAAGCAGCGTGGCAAGGGAGGGGGCAACGGAAGGGAGGGAGGAGATTCTGCTGCAAGCGACCACACCTCGTTATGGGACGTGCGGTTCAACAGCTTAAGCCTGCTCAAATGCAGAAGTTGTAAGACAAAGTTAGCGAGTCAGCAAACGTCCGCATTATCGGGCTATGCCGATAGGACCGATAATTCAATAAGTCGATAATCTATGACTAGGAGTACCAAATAAGAAACTCAGCACATGAACAACTGACGAAGCAAATAGCAAACAGACGACATCCAACCAAGGCGGCAGCGCATTCGGAACAAATGGGTAGACTCGCGCGCCGCTGTGAACGAGAGTTGGTTTCTGCGCGTACGCCAGCTCATTTTGCGCGAGGTCCACCACTCACTGTTCCTCCCTTGTGCACTGAACTGTCTCTCGAACGTTCTAATTAACCCTGCTGTTCTCCTTAAAAATAGTATACACTCTTGGTACTTCGAGTCGTAATGACCCAATGGGCAAATCTGTAGGAGACTGCGTTAAGAAAATACACTACTGGCCATTAAAATTGCTGCACCACGAAGATGACGTGCTACAGACGCGAAATTTAACCGACAGGAAGAAGATGCTGCGATATGCAAATGATTAGCTTTTCAGAGCATTCACACAAGGTTGGCGCCGGTGGCGACACCTACAGCGTGCTGACATGAGGAAAGTTTCCAACCGATTTCTCATACACAAACAGCAGTTGACCGGCGTTGCCTGGTGAAACGTTGTTGTGATGCCTCGTAAAAGGAGAAGAAATGCGTACCGTTTCCGACTTTGATAAAGGTCGGATTGTAGCCTATCGTGATTGTGGTTTATCGTATCGCGACATTGCTGCTCGCGTTGGTCGAGATCCAGTGATTGTTAACAGAATATGGAATCGGTGGGTTCAGGAGGGTAATACGGAACGCCGTGCTGGATCCCAACGGCCTCGTATCACTAGCAGTCGAGATGACAGGCATCTTATCGGCATGACTGTTACGGATCGTGCAGCCACGTCTCGATCCCTCAGTCAACAGATGGGGACGTTTGCAAGAAATCAACCATCTGCACGAACAGATCGACGACGTTTGCAGCAGCATGGACTATCAGCTCGGAGACCGGGGCTGCGGTTACCCTTGACGCTGCATCACAGACAGGAGCGCCTGCGATGCTGTACTCAACGACGAGCCTGGGTGCACGAATGGCAAAACGTCATTTTTTCGGATGAATCCAGGTTCTGTTTACAGCATCAAGATGGTCGCTTCCGTGTTTGGCGACATCGCGGCGAACGCACATTGGAAGCGTGTATTCGTCATCGCCATACTGGCGTATCACCCGGCGTGATGGTATGCGGTGCCATTGGTTACACGTCTCGGTCACCTCTTGTTCGCATTGACGGCACTTTGAATAGTGGACGTTACGTTTCAGATATGTTACGACCCGTGGCTCTACCCTTCATTCGATCCCTGCGAAACCGTACATTTCAGCAGGATAGTGCACGACCGCATGTTGCAGGTTCTGTACGGGTCTTTCTGGATACAGAAAATGTTCGACTGCTGCCCTGGCCAGCATATTCTCCAGATCTCTCACCAATTGTAAAAGTCTGGTCAATGGTCGCCGAGCAACTGACTCGTCACAATACGCCAGTCACTACTCGTGATAAACTGTGGTATCCTGTTGGAGCTGCATGGGCAGCTGTACCTGTACACGCCATCCAAGCTCTGTTTGACTCAATGCCCAGGCGTATCAAGGCCGTTATTACGGCCAGAGCTGGTTGTTCTGGGTACTGATTTCTCAGGATCTATGCACCCAAATTGCGTAAAAATGTAATCACATGTCAGTTCTCGTATAATATATTTGTCCTATTAATACCCGTTTATCATCTGTATTTCTTCTTGGTGTAGCAATTTTAATGGCCAGTAGTGTATTATATGAAATTTAATTCTTGTTTGTCCCAGGTAAAGCATTATTACGTGATCTAATATTGGTATTGATCAAAATTCAAACATAGATATCTTTCTTTTTCTTTATAGCATGATTCATAATACTATAAAATTGTAATGAATAAATTTATTTTCAACAAATAATATCAAAATATAAATAAATCACAACATATTCATTTCTTTTGATCGTAAAAAGTTGATCTAAATGCAAAAAAGTAACAATGGGCAAGCCTCTTTTGAACACAAACCATTGATCAAGATATAAAGAAGTGATAACGGGTAGGTTAGTTCTAAACATAGAACACTTTTCAAAATACAGCAACATACATCTGTTTGCGTCTTTTGGTACATCTACGAAATAACGTGCCTATTCAGTGCAAATCCTTCATCAAAGTACAAGTAAAAATAACAGTGGAAATCATGGTGTTGGACACAGAAAACTGATAACACATTACTTCTTACAGTTTGGTGAACAATATGCAACATGACCTTTAGAAACAAGCTTATCACAATTTGAGCACATAATAGGAATTCTATTGTCACAATTAGAAGGACAAAAATTACTTCTGGTACTTTTGCAGCTTTGCTTGGAACCAGTGTTTGCATCTTTCTCACAACAGCGAAGGGTGTTGCATTTCGTGGCAACGGTTTTCTGTCTTTAGTGTACGGAGTAACAATAAGTCTTGCTAGTTCTTCGAGAAATATTCTTCTTTTGCGGAGAGTATTTCTTTTCAACTCGGGATTGACTTGTTTCGATAGTAGAAAAGCATTGCAAACACTAGCGTCAAGCGTATTGTGAAATACAGTTACGCGCCAACGATTGGTTTTTCCCTTTCATGTGAATTTGGCAATAAGCTTCCATGGCATTGTGGTCTAACTTTCGGCTTTTTATCTTTCTGTTGCTTATTTCGCGACCCTTATGCATTGTACTCATCAGTGCAACGTGTGGTATCCTTCGTGAAACAGAATTCTGAACAGCTGACGTCTTTGAATGATAACTTAGGCAGTCCTGTCTTGTTTTCTCTAACTGCACCCAACATCGTTATCTTTATTGTGAGATGCCCTTGACGCAACATAAAGAATGTAAAAAAAAATGACATCTAACATTCTGTCATCTTAACGTATACGTCAGATTGATGACAACACGCAAACCCTGACTTCTCTTACATGCTTCATCGTGCAGTTTTGTAGACTTGTGTTTTCACAGCACACGAACTAGCACTGTCGCGCAGTGTTAATATATTCATCACATACTTCGTGAGTTTGCTTGGAATATGCAGAGTGAACATTGATAAAACCGGAAAACTGCAGGTACGGATTCCAGACTGCAAATGGAGGACAAAAGGTCCTACGAACATGCGTTCGGAAATGCATAGGTGCCACAATAGATGACGCTATCGAATGGAAGCTCCTCTGACCAAATGATGTGTTTTCCTTGTGTGTTGCAGGCTGTGAGATAGACGCAGCGTATTGTAAGCAGCAGAACGGTCCGGTATTCATGTCGGGAAGAAGCCGAGATGCTGTGTGTGCAGCCAAGCAAATGGAAACGGTCCAGAGGCAGCAAGGCTATACCAGAATAAATGCCCGCACAGACGCCAACCGCGTCACATATTCCAAGCCCGTTTGGAGTGTTAGAGAGCTCATGGGTCCTTTCAGATATTTATTTTGTATTATTTTGTATTTATTCTTCGTAATATAGTCTATTATCCGAAAAGCTAAAATAGGCTATAAAAATCACATTTCATTGGACAGTTATAAGTTATGTATTAATTATTTATTTCTGATACTTAATTAAAAAAAAAGAGAAAAAAACTACAACTACTTCTGTTACTACAAAACTACATTAAAACCCTTAATCAGTTACCCAGCTACTAATCTACTATGAACACTACAGAATTTGTTTTCTGTTTGTTCATTTATGTTGATGCATTTAAGTTGCAGTTGGTTGTTTCCGCTGCTGGGTCCGTCCTCATACTACTCCGGTCAACAACCGTAGTCTGCTGGATTACTTGGGCGTCGGGCAGCACGTCAGCTCCATTTCCACTGCAGCAATTACTTCCATCCCTCACTGTTACTTCTTAAAGTCCACACTTCCACGATCACTTGTACCAACGCAATGTAGATTCTTGGCACAGTATTTTATTCCATGTTCGCCGACCTCAGTTGTCTTCTCTTATCTGCAGAGAATATTGTCTAGCCTGGTTGGCAGCGTGCTAACTTATGGTTGAATGCCTCGTGAAGTTTTCTTTGGCCTTCCTGGATACTGCGGTTGCAGTATCGTCCAAGTTGCGCCAGGTCGACTCTCTCCTTAATGCTGCTTTGGAATCGAAGACCTGACGTCCATTACCGGCCGCGTCTTCGTAGAGCGTGCAGTCCTACAATGGGTGTTCTGGTGTGCCCACACCGTCTTTCAGACAGTTGGACGTTCAGGAAGGCGGTGAAATGTACGCATACCAGATTTGGAGGACCGGGTTCCACCTCTCGACTGTTGCCATTCGCTTGGCCGTACACAAAAACCATCTCGGCTTGTTCGCGACTTGTATATCAGACTGTTCTGCTGCTTACAGAATGCTGCGTCAATCACACAACCTGCATCACACAATGAACACCGGCACGTGGTCAGAGGAACTTTCAGTCACCAGTGCCATCTACCGTGGCAACGATGCATTTCCGGACACAATTTCGTAGGACCTTTTTCCCTCCATTTCCCGTCAAGAATCTGTCCCTGTAGTTTCTCGGTTTTATTAATCTTCACGACGTACTATTTGCAAGGACAGCGACCTCTACAATCCATCAGTCGCTTATCAACAGTTACATTTGATCCAGGATTATATGATTCTGCAAGCATTTCCAACCACTGTTCTCATAAGTCCCTTGGCATCTGTTGATCAGATTTACCATCGAAACGAAACACTCAAGAGATGCGAAAGAAAATCTTTAGTGACACTGTAGCAGGAAAAATGCTCCGCCTGATTCTGGATCCCATAAGCTGCTTGCTGATTCATCGTACTATTTATAAACACCAGCAAGAAATAACACATTAGTATATGTTTGTTATGTAAGCCATCTAAATCTTCCCATTTGTCACCGTATACTCTGCGACCCCCAGTATTAGTAATTTGCTACACAATACTGCTTATCTGAGTGGACTAGGTGCTTCTGTCATTTTGTTTGCAGTTGACGCCCTTCCATGACTTGCAAAGGATATCAAATTTCAACTGATGGTCTTACGCTTCGATTGAACTACTTCTGCAGTCTGCGGCCGCGCGGGGTAGCCGCGCGGTCTAGGGCGTCTTGTATCAGTTTCGCGCGGCTCTCCCCGTCGGAGGTTCGAGTCCTCCCTCGGGCGTTAGTGTGTGTGTGTGTGTTGTTCTTAGAGTAAATTAGTTTCAGTTAGATTAAGTAGTGTATAAGATTTATGACCGATGAACTAAGCAGTATGGTCCCATAAAACTTACCACAAATTTCCAAATTTATTACAGTTTGGAAATTGTCACTACTAACCTCATTGCCTGAAGTACAATTTTCCGATAGTGACGTAGGGTAAATGCTGTCTTCACTAATATTTATGTAAGTCTGCAGGCTTTCGTGGCCGTCGTTACTAAAGTTAAAATCTTCTAGGTTGTTACGCCGCGTCATATTTCCTTCCAAAAAATAGGCTTTTCGACCCCTCTGCTGGGATCTTCTTCAGGATTTTACGGTGTCCACTAGTGAAGAGTGTTCTAGCAATAGTGGACACCGTAACATCCTGAAGAAGAACCCAGCAGAGGGGTCGAAATATCTGTTATTTTAGAAAGAAATATGATGCGGTCTAACAACCCAAAAAATTTTAACTTTAGTTCACTAGTATTGTTTTCTTCTTCTGAAATACACTCCTCACTATAAGATGCATAGCATTTTGCTTCTAATCCACTTACAGTTAGACGATATTTTGCCATGATACAATACACCGCTATTTACTGCAAGAACCAAAAACATAAAGTCTTCCTTCAAGATTCAATCGGACTGATTTCTTACTCTCCAACATTTACATCTTCCGCAATACAATTTCTATTGCTGCAAAAGCAAACAAAGACCTCCATTACTGTGTACATGATACGCCTACTGATTTCTATATAGTGGGACGTGAAACTCAATGAAAGAAGTGTAGAAACAATTATTATAAGAAGTCTGGTCAGAATTACCAACGAAAATATGTGTTAACACAATCTTCCGTCGGTTCTTGTAAGAACAACATTATAACTACTTCACATGTCAGATGGCATAAAGAAAATTAAAACCGGAAGCAGCGAAACGTGACATGCACACTTTTTGAGGTATGCAGTGGAAGAACAAATTTCTTGCTCAATTTTGCCTGTGAACCTGGAAAATATAGCTTTATAAGGCTGTGATTTTCTGCATACAACCCAGCACTGTTGTATAGATCGGTGTGGAGCCATTTTGTGGTCCAAGCAGTGTGGCTGTGGAACTTTGCAAACAAGTTCTGTGCTGTTTAACGGAATTTGAGTGAAGGTGGATTTTTTTTGTGTCATTGTTTGTGCAAGTTAGAATATGTTGATCGGTTTTTACAATGCCTAGGATTGATAAAGTATTTAAATGTAGAGTAAGTCCCATATTTCCAATATAAAGAGAAAAATTTATGTTGAGGTTAGGGTTGGGCCTGCACGTGCAAATGTTAGCTTGTCATCAAGTGCATCTAAAGTAAAACTTGGGAAAGGTACTGTGTTAGAATAAGCAAATCAAGACAGAATTTGGTGGATAATGGAAAGAGAGAAGGTTTGGTTTGCCCATTACACATTTTATATCAAAAATGTGATGCTGACACACCATTCAAGACATCAAAGGCAAGTAATAGAATGTATGAAGACAATGCTAGACTTGCTTATGAACTAAGATGTATAGGAATTGGAAGAGATAGTGGAAACTTTTTCTGAGGTATTATGAAAATGTGTGATCCTTGTCTAAAATTTACTGCAATGAACACTATTCTCGTCAATGCAGTTGCAGATGTAAGTGAAGACAGCATGAAAATGGCAGTCCAGGGAGCAATTCAAGAAAATTGTAATGCAACTAATATCAAAGATACAGCAGTTTCCTGAGACAGTTCCTGCATGAAGAGGGGGCATACTCCACTGTATGAAGTTTCAGCAGCCATTAGTGTCGACACTGGAAATTATTAGACTTACAGGTGATGTCTAAATATTGTTCTGCATGTTCCTTGTACAAGAAATATAATGATGCAAGTAAAGCAACAGAATGCCAAGAAGCTCACGAAGCTATTTGTAGCAGGAATTATGTAGGCTCCAATGGTGGGATGGAAGATGCTAGTATGAAACTCATTTTCCATACGTCTTTGCAAACGTATCGAGTAAGATACACAGATTATTTAGAAGATGGAGACTACAGTGCTTTTAAGACAGCAGTTGAAAGTCAGCCCTGCAGAAAAGACTGTACTATTGAAAAACTGGAATGGTTGTCGTATTCAGAATAGAATGAATGGACGACTCAGAAGACTTGTTGCAGACAATAAAGGCAAGCTATTGCTGGATGGGAAACCACTGGGAGGTAAAAACAGACTAAAGAATAATAGAATGGACAGCCTACAAGTATATTATGCTGGTGCAACTAGAAATAACCCCACAGATTTGGATAATACGAGAAAAGCACTGTCTTCATCAGAACTGCTAGCAAAATGGCTGCATAGCAAAACGCAGAACCGAAATGAAACTTCCAGTGCTCTAATTTGGAAGAGATGCCAGAAGACTATGTATGTTTCCCATTTGGCGGTGTTTGATTATGAAAATGGAACAAGATTTCACACCCTCAGAAAGTTGGGCTTTACACCTGGAGTCTTCACTGAGCAGATACTGCGGATCATCAATGAGCAACGATTCGTGAAGTTGGAGCTTTCGATATAGAATACAGAAAAAATTACTAGACAAAGAAACAAAAGAGCTAAAAGAGCTGCAGACAATGATGAAGAACAACTGGAATATGGATATGGGCAGATTTAGCTAGGTATGATTAAAAAAATTTCATTCAAAATTTACATCGATTTTTCCGCAGCTTAAGATATCTGTCTTTCAGAAACACATATATCAGGAACTATTGGAAGGATTACGATAAATTTGGCACACTTATTCTTTTAAACAGAAGAAATGTGAAAGTGGAACAGAACTTCAGTCTACACAGCGCAAGCAGATTTATGGTTGATAATATAGGGAAAATTTGTCCCTAAAATTGTTCAAATTCAAAATATCACAGAAAATAATTGAAATAATTTACCAAAAATTTACTGCACTTAATTGTACGTTTATTGGTGTATATTACTTTACCATAGAAAAAAATTTTGCAAATTTGCCTGCAAATAATGAACAGTGTATCTCAAAATAATAATGTAACAAAAAATTCAAAAATCGCTCACAGCATTCAAATTTTATTAAAAATCTGTAAAAAATATAAAAGCATGTTGGATCCCTATATGTAACTGTGCAAAATGTCAATGAGATTTAACAAAAAATGACAGAGGTATGGATTTACGAATATATCAGTGCAAGACTGACACTGACTCCCCTCAAATTTTTATCAAACCTTACAGGGAAATTTAGCAAGGATGCTCAAATTGTGCATGCTAAGTCAAGTTATTAAGTTCTTACCCAATGTGAATGAACTTATTCCTAACCAACGTGACAATGCGACCGAGCGATGTCATGCTCTAATAATAAGCTAAAGTATCTCCTGCATTAAGATGGATCCATTATGTACATAATAAAGGTATGTGTAAATATGTATCCATTCCTTATTTTACGTAAAATGCTAACTGTGTAACTGATCTAACCCATTCTTACCATGTCTTCTACTGGTAATGCTCTACATGAGAGTAATTCCATGGTAAGATTGTGTTGAGCAAGTCAAAACTGATGAGTTGATTAAGATGACCTTGAGATGTCAAATGAATCAACCTGATGGTTTCTGCATACTACTCCGGCAGATAATCTTCAATCCAGAGACTGGCTGCCTACATAGACCACAACAAAGCTGACTGACGTCACTTATGCCAACTCTCATGGTCATCATCTTACACAACATAAGCTTGTTCCCGACACGCTCTGCCTCATGAAACAGAACATTACTCATTATACCTCAAAGAACTGCAGTCAGCTTGTTACTAAAAAACCCTGTCCTGAACATGTGAAAGACACAAACAACACTAACCAACTTGCAAAAGGAATGCAGTTAACAAAATATATGTTGAGTATTCTAGACTGCACAGACCACAGGTACCACCATGGCTTGGCTACAAAATGCTCTAAAACGTCATCTGTAGACTGTGATTCATATATTCTTTTATGGCTTATGTTTAAAAGGAACTTTATTCATAAATCGTTACATGAACAGGAAATTACGATTTCATTTAATTAATTAAGTGACTAATATAAATACATTGTACTGTGTATCTGCACAAAAGACTGAACTTTAACTATAAATGATTAATAACTGTTTACTAAATAACATAATGTATAATTCATTGAACTTATGATATTGCAATTACTGTGTATATTTTTCTGGGTTACGTGAAACAATCCAAATTTTGAATGACTTCTCTAAGATTATGTAACTCTTGTCATAGCCATTCAAGAGGGCGACGTAACACATTTTTATCAATTGATTATGTGAGCATGATATATGTATTTTTGCCATAACAACACCTGGTAAAAGAAACAAGGGATAGGAGTCTGAGTCCTCCAGTCTCGTCTTTTTTTTTTCATTGGCTATCATAAACGTAAGACAGCTACGTTGTTACTCTCAAGTTTAATGCTAATAAATACCCTAATTTTGGCAGATTTTGAGTTTATATTCATTTCATATGTTTGTGTGATCGCAATTTATGTTTCAGTCTCATTTCTCCGCTGTGAACACAGGTTAGGTGATGTGATGCCTACGCACCTCCTGTGTACTACACATAATTAATTACTTCCGTTATTGTTGTTGTGTCTAGGCAAGACAGCCTAGACACAATGAGAGGAAGCCGAAAGGCACGCGCTTAAACTCACGCAGGCTGGCGTGAGGTCTGAAACAGGATACGTAATGAATGCTATAAAGAAAAGTACGTAGCTTCTGGAATACTTAACTTTAATAGACATTTGTAGAACATCGCTCTTGATGATACATTAATAGAATCTCAATATCAATTGAATACGGCGCCTTGCTAGGTCGTAGCAAATGTAGCTGAAGGCTATGCTAACTATCGTCTCGGCAAATGAGAGCGTATTTGTCAGTGAACCGTTCCTTGCAAAGTCGGCTGTACAACTGGGACGAGTTCCAGGACGTCTCTCTAGACCTTCCGTGTGGTGGCGCTCGGTCTGCAATTACTGACAGTGGCGACAGGCGGGTCCGGCGTATACTAATGGACCGCGGCCGATTTAAAGGCTACCACCTAAGCAAGTGTGGTGTCTGGCGGTGACACCACAATTGTCGAGCCTGTAGTCTGATTTTCCTTGCAATCGAAGTCAGATTTCTTCCTGTCATCCAGTGGGATATTTTTCTTCGCATGGTACTGAAGTTTCACACAGTCACACTCAACTTATTGCTATCTAGAAACGAATTCTGCGCCTGTCTCCTCAACACAACGACAAAAGTAACGGTAATAGGCGCAGAACCAATCACACTGAAGGATTTTATGCCACCAGATCTTATTATTCCCACTGCAGCTCTTGCGATATATCTCGTCAGCGAGCAATTTGACAGTCTGCCTTGGCAAATAATTTAGCAAACTGCTCCCACTAGACCACGATCTGATATAGCACTGTAACAACTCGACTGAAAGATAGCACCTCCACCGCAAACTCCCACATTCTACAGTGCAGCCAGATTGTGCGGAATGTCAGACTTAGAATTCTGAGAGGTGGCCCGTTTTATTGGCACCTGAAATGAACGACTCAGTCTCTGTGGCAACTGGTCAGTGGCTAGGTCTTACATCTACGAACTGCATTCTGAAGTCGTCACTGAACTTCAGCTATTGTGTAAACATCTACATTCTGAGGTCAGCACAGAGATATGCATTTGTAGGTCCTTACATAATAATTGAAGCCTTGGTGATAAAGCTGTGATTTCTTAATGTAGATTAGCAAAATAAAAACGCTGTTGGATAGACATTAGACGGATTTTGTTATTAAGTTGTCCATAAAAATCTGTGTTTGGATTTTATCTTCGTCAGCAGATCAACAATAAATTTTAAATTTTTTTATTGCCGCTTGTACCTTTCAGATCTGTCATTTCCAGATCAGGTGTCCCTTATTAAAATTTATGCATCTGCTCTTCTCTATAATTCTGGAAAATTTATATCTTCAGCTCAGAAACACCACTGATGAAGCCCTTTATAGTAATCAGCGTTTGACCCATTCTGCTGAATATTTGTACGTTTATTGGGATGTTAAATACTGTGTGGAATATTTCCTAAATTTAAACCATTCGTCAATATCGAGGCAGTGACTAATGGAGATATACAAGCTTAAGAACCACTTTCTGCCACCTTCTTTTATGTTCCTGAACACAACAGCATTTTGAGTCTTAACTCGTTTGTAGATATGGCCTCAGTGTAGTCCACTTCACAAACACGAAGTAAGACAGGATCTGTTAGCAGTTGTGGCCTGGTTGAGGAACTGTCCAAAGAGACCAACGACGCATGCCGTTGGTCTCTTTTGTTCTCAGCCCACATTCCACTCCCGTCACTGTCTCTTCACTCGCGTCCTCCGCAGAGATCTGCAGATCGCCCTTGACAGCGCATGTGGCGCGTCTTCCCAGCTCCTCTTGCGTAACGCTGGGAATTGCCGGCGCTGTCGAGAGGCGCAATTCTTTCCGGTTCTGAGGTGAATCTTCCTCGTGCGGATCGAAATCTACGGCCAGTGTCTTCGTGTAATCGCCACTCAACTTACACGTGCCGCGAGAGCAGTTGCGGTCGAACGTAAATTTCGCAAGAGGCGCCTGCAGTACTTCAGTGACTGCTAAACGTGTGACGGAAAGGCTTGTCATTGAAGTCCCATTACAAAATATTCTCTAAAAATGAGGTCCTTATTTACTAGACAGAAAATTAACAAACAAAATTACTGTTTTCTATTCGTTTTATTTATTTTGTAATTATAGCTCCCAGTTAGTACCAACTTTTAGTGCTGAAGAAAGATACAGATTACCTGTCATTCCCAATCAAGCTAACGACATGCTCCATGTGAGACATCGTTAAAGTACACTGTATATAAATCTACACTACTGTATAAGGACAATTCGTTGTTTAATAATGTTACCAAAAACCTCGAAAACTACATGGCTGATTTCCTTCATAATTTTTCGTGATACTCTAATAAACGTTGGGACGGACTCAGGTTAAATATTTTTAATATATAGGGTATATAAAGATAATCATCTTTACTATAATGAAATAGTAAGCAATCAGTTGCATAAAATAAATTTAATTCCTTTAGAAATTTCGAGCACTTGGTGCTCTTCTTCAAAAGATACAAGCGATAGGTATAGTCTTCTGAAAAGAGCACGAAGTGCCCGAAACCGGTGAAGAAATTAAATATCTGTTATGCAGCTGGTTGCTTATTAATTCATTATATGCTACTACAGTTGCTGAGGATGGATGAAATACACTCCTGGAAATTGAAATAAGAACACCGTGAATTCATTGTCCCAGGAAGGGGAAACTTTATTGACACATTCCTGGGGTCAGATACATCACATGATCACACTGACAGAACCACAGGCACATAGACACAGGCAACAGAGCATGCACAATGTCGGCACTAGTACAGTGCATATCCACCTTTCGCAGCAATGCAGGCTGCTATTCTCCCATGGAGACGATCGTAGAGATGCTGGATGTAGTCCTGTGGAACGGCTTGCCATGCCATTTCCACCTGGCGCCTCAGTTGGACCAGCGTTCGTGCTGGACGTGCAGACCGCGTGAGACGACGCTTCATCCAGTCCCAAACATGCTCAATGGGGGACAGATCCGGAGATCTTGCTGGCCAGGGTAGTTGACTTACACCTTCTAGAGCACGTTGGGTGGCACGGGATACATGCGGACGTGCATTGTCCTGTTGGAACAGCAAGTTCCCTTGCCGGTCTAGGAATGGTAGAACGATGGGTTCGATGACGGTTTGGATGTACCGTGCACTATTCAGTGTCCCCTCGACGATCACCAGTGGTGTACAGCCAGTGTAGGAGATCGCTCCCCACACCATGATGACGGGTGTTGGCCCTGTGTGCCTCGGTCGTATGCAGTCCTGATTGTGGCGCTCACATGCACGGCGCCAAACACGCATACGACCATCATTGGCACCAAGGCAGAAGCGACTCTCATCGCTGAAGACGACACGTCTCCATTCGTCCCTCCATTCACGCCTGTCGCGACACCACTGGAGGCGGGCTGCACGATGTTGGAGCGTGAGCGGAAGACGGCCTAAGGGTGTGCGGGACCGTACCCCGCTTCATGGAGACGGTTGCGAATGGTCCTCGCCGATACCCCAGGAGCAACAGTGTCCCTAATTTGCTGGGAAGTGGCGGTGCGGTCCCCTACGGCACTGCGTAGGATCCTACGGTCTTGGCGTGCATCCGTGCGTCGCTGCGGTCCGGTCCCAGGTCGACGGGCACGTGCACCTTCCGCCGACCACTGGCGACAACATCGATGTACTGTGGAGACCTCACGCCCCACGTGTTGAGCAATTCGGCGGTACGTCCACACGGCCTCCCGCATGCCCACTATACGCCCTCGCTCAAAGTCCGTCAACTGCACATACGGTTCACATCCACGCTGTCGCGGCATGCTACCAGTGTTAAAGACTGCGATGGAGCTCCGTATGCCACGGCAAACTGGCTGACACTGACGGCGGCGGTGCACAAATGCTGCGCAGCTAGCGCCATTCGACGGCCAACACCGCGGTTCCTGGTGTGTCCGCTGTGTCGTGCGTGTGATCATTGCTTGTACAGCCCTCTCGCAGTGTCCGGAGCAAGTATGGTGGGTCTGACACACCGGTGTCAATGTGTTCTTTTTTCCATTTCCAGGAGTGTATTTATAATCTTTACTATTATATAAAGACAAGTCGTTATTTAACGTTGATACCGAAAATCTCCAGAACTACCTCACTGATTTACTTTACATTTTTACACGATGAACATTCTGACGTGCTAGGGTATATCTGTGTAATAATTAAGGGGAAATGTTGTAGCAAAAATCTCTTGAAGTTCTTGTTAGAGTTACTTCAAATTTTTACACAGTACTCTAATGAACATTCAGATGTACAAGGGCTACACATTTTTTAGTGTATAAAACATACGTAAGAATATATTTAATGTAGAAGATGGTAAAGTTGTTACCAAAAATCTCAAAAAGTACTTGACCGATTTACTTCAAATACTTACACGATACTTTTAGACTATTTGGACGGAGATAGGCTATTTTTTTTAAATGTAATATCTAAAGGACTAACATTATTACTAAACATTTCAAAAACTTCGTGACCAGTTTATTCAAATTTTTACATGATACTTAATGAACTTTCGGACAGATAAATATAATTTTTTTAATGCACATAATAAATATACATTTAACACAGAAAGGGAAACGATGCCACCAAAAATCTTGTTAAGTTCATGACTGATAGCCTCGCATTTTAAACGATACTCCAGTGCACATTCTGTTGGACACAGGCAACATATTTTGTAATATATACGTAATATCTAAATAAATATGCACTATAATATGAAGGGGAAACGTTGCTACCAAAAATCTCCAAAAGTTCTTCATCGATTTACTTCAAATTTTTACACAATACTCTCATGTCTATTCGCATGTATATAGGCTATATTCTTAATATATATAATACATAATTGTACTTCTAAGTAACACATAAAGGGGAAAGGCTATTAACAAAAATCTCGAGAAGTTATTGACTCATTTACTTCAGATTTTTACACGATACTCTACTGAACACTCGAACGTACGTAACTATACCTTTCTAAAAATATAATATACATATTCCATATCCGTTTACCATTATAGAGAGAAAATATTATGTAAATGTTTCTCACATTATTATTTTCTCTGTGTACAGTGATATTTTTTGATCATGGCCCGCCTGAGGATGGTACCGTTTACGGAAACCGATAGCCACTAAGCAAAATAAAGAAAATGTGCTACTACGGACTAAAACAAATACTTTTTTCTGTATAGAAAAAACGACGAAATGTATGAAAGAAAAACATAGTTACCAAAGACATCGAAAAGTTCTTAACCGATTTACTTCAGAATTTTACGTGATACTCTGATAAATATTTCGATGGGTATGGTTCGTTAGCTATCTGTACGTATTACTGAGCGGCTATCTCGGAACACTATCCCAGTTGCAGGTTGCCTAACCGGCGGCTTCCAGACGGCAACAAAATTTTGACTTTCGACAATTCTCGCAATTATTGACGGGTTTTAAAAACTTAAAATGCTGTCATAGTCTGCTAATTAAGAGGTTCAATCTTATGTTAACAGCTTAATACAGTAAGGTAAGTATTACAGAGAGAGACTGTGTCTCTTGAGGCAAAATAACTAACAGAGAACGTATACCCGGGCTCCGTTCATCCAGTGTCTGAGAATGAGAGCACTTGGCGAATTCCAACAAACTTCACAAGTAATTTCAAACGCTTATGAAAGTTTTTCTCGTTGATGTACCCCAAAAAATGATAAAAGAAGAAACGGTTGTCATTTACTACATTTTCGCTGTTAATGAAGTCAAACTTGAACATAAGGGATGATGTTTTTAATTCATACTTCTTTACTACCGACTGTATAAGCAAAACATTTTGCAGACAATATCCACATATATCGTGAATGACACGTAATCGAGGAGTTATGACGCCATAAACATTGACAAATGGGAAAAATTGCTTTTCTTTAAAATGGAATGGAAATTAGCCACACTATATTAATCGTGTTTCATAATGAGAACATTTAGTGACTTCCAACAAACTTTAAGCATAGTTTCAAACATTTTCTAAACTTCTTAGCGCTTACATGCTTAAAGTCAAATATTTAACACATTATCTCATTTGTGAAGTACTCAGATATTTGAAACTGCTTTATATGTGTGAGTTCGATTCCTTAAAGAGTCGGGGGTTGACCTGAGTCAGTGGTTACTAAGTTTTTTGGTTTTCAATGCCTGCCAAGTATCACAGAGACTTCCACGGCGCCCTGAAGATATTAACGGTCTATCTGATGCAACTAAATTGTCCAATTGATCCGGTTAGGCTAGTTAGAAAAAACATAATAATATGTTAGGTAGAACACATATTTTGAGTGCACAAACAGTTTAATGAACTAGTTTATCGTTAGTATATTTAATCTCATGGATGAGCTTGTTGTTCACTACAGTACTTTTCAAATATTGGCATTAAACAGGATACAGAGACCCTCATTTAGGGTTCCAGGTTCATTTTCACACGATGTTTACCGTTTATTACAGCGAATGCAGTACATCCAGTTGCGCAGAAATTGGATTTTGGAAATGGAGTTAATGCTCATTGCGATTTACCATTGAGCAGCGGATATTATTTTTTACTGATATCCAAATGTCATTAACTTTGATCCTACCAAATTCTGTCTTCAGTGTATTGTCTCGTGTTAACAGAATAGAGTTGTCTTCTTAAAAAGGACTAAATTCAGATGTAGCTTTGGTGCTAAATGTACCTTGAATCCATGAAAATTTGTCATTATTATGTACTTGTAAGTATTATTTTATGACACATTCCAAGACTGTTCAACTTCATTACAGGCTGTAAAAGCAAACAACAGCGAAAAACAATCATCGATACCATTTTAAGTAATTTTTTCTTTACAGTGGTTGTGACTTTTTCGAAATTGGCTTCAGAATTAGGGTTTTGTCTGTACAGAGAACATCGTTATGTTTCATGTAGTACTGCTTCAATATATGTACTGGATCCTGTGAAATTAACATTTTTATCTTTTGCCAACTGTTGTCTGCAACCTGCAGTTCATCCATGTTCTTGCATATGTTCAAGTAATACTGGCGATAGCATCTACCATCCATTAACCGTACTTGACCATTGGTCGTTTGTTCTACTAGCAAATCTTGTGGTAGTCTTGACAAAGCATCTGCTACAGTATTTTCACTCACGGATTTATAAATGACCACATAATCATTCTCTTGAAGAAAAAGACCAGTGAGCTAAGTGCGGATGCAGTAACTTACATGCTGTGAGAAAACCCGTTGCTTGATGGTCACAAAAGACTACAGTTTTCTTCTCATAGATGTAATAGTTAAATGTTCTAAATACGGCTCAATCCACTGCTACAATTTATAGGTCAGTAGCAGAAAATAAGCATTCACATTTAGGTAAGGTGCAACTAGCAAAACTTATGACTTGCGTTATTTGTTTTCTTTCTGTCTCATAAATTTGAAATAGACAAGCCGCTAAATTTGAAAACGATGTGTCAGAAATCCTTATTGATGTCAGTATGTTGCTGAATATCGGAATTTACTAAAGCTTCTTTCAATGAATCATAGTCGTTCAGGCAATCACTCATCCAGATTCATGGTGCATTTTTGTTTCATTAAAAGACTGAGGTACAAATCTACAAAAAAAAAAAAAAAATGAGCATAAACCGATGAATGCTTTAGATGCCTCGTAGTACGTGGGTTCGGAAAATCTTTTACGGCACTGATCTCATCAGGAGTAGGTGATATTCCAGTAGACGTAATAATATGACCAAGAAATTTAATTGTTTCCTTGATAAATCTAGATTTTTATAAATTTTCTGTTACTCCTGCCACTTTGAAAATTTGTATAGTGGCTTTTCTTGTAACTGTATATGTTCTTCCCACATCAGTCGTCATCAGCATACAGAGTAACTTGGTCTAGTAATTGAGGTCCCAATATCTTATCTAGCGCAGTTATAAATACTCCTGAGCTTAAATCTAAGGTAATGGCAGCACACAGAACTGGTAGCTTCTACTTGAAAAAATAAATGCTGTGCATTTCCTAGAGTCTTCGGTTGGTTTCAACTGCCAGCAGGAATTTCGTAAATCAGTACTAATGAGGAGTTTAACTCCGAAAAATTTCCGTAACTTACTATCCCAAATGCTCTGGACGAGTGATAATTTTGCTAATTGCCCTCGCATCTAAAACCAAACAAACATTTCCTCCAGGCTTCACAACACTTTAAAATAGACTACAATATGGTGACATGTACGGTACAATGATGTGCCATTCTAGCATCTGTTCTACGTGATTACTAGCTGCTGCTTTCTTTGACCATGGGATGGAGTATGTGTTATGTCAGATATACATGAGATAATGATAATTGTTTATGATACCAGTTTTTTTCCTAAATTCATGTACATATTTCAACAATAACCTTTGTAAGTCATTATGTTGTGATGAATCAATAATGCTTGACTGCTCTGTGCATTCGTTTCAGGTGGGTGCAATCTTGATGTTAATTATCTTTTATCCCTTGGCAGCACTTACCATAGTTCACCTTTGTCTCTAACAGATCTATTGTGATTCTTTGGCTATACACATTCAAATAACGTTTACCTGTGGTGAAGTATTATCGTGTCCTTCCTACACAAAATGTCTAAGCCTAAAATACATTCACCTATTTGTACATTTGTGATTAAGAACGAGCATTTTATTACTTCATTTCCTTATCGTACTTCTACTTGTGCCTGGATCCTGACAGTTCACGATTTAACTCAGAGAGCGCCCAGAATTAGACAATTCTGGACAGGGACCTCCCTTATTTTTCTACGTAAACTGGCGGACGTATTTCCTACCATCACACCAGTATCTAACGAAAAGTCAGTTAATGTATTTCCTAACAGAGCATGTACAGTAGCGTACAATTTCCTTCCTGTAATCCTTCCCTGATATCATTATGATAATTGTACTGTAGCATCTTAACTTTGTTTTCTACGTTTCCCCCCCCCCCCCAGACCAACTCACGATCAGCTTTTGAGGGCTTATTGTGACTGTGTCTAGTTTGTTTGAGGGGCATAGATCATCTGCTACTTCAATTACGTTTACAGCGGGGTGTGAAGTCCGCCATTCTCCTTCAACATCACATGAATCTTATGTGAATGCATGGTGTCTGTTCTTTCAGACATGCACGAAAGAACAGACACAAAGCATTCATATAATTAATTCGCCTCAATGGGGAATAACTCCACCATGTTAAGTATGGATGCACAATTACGTCTGATCTCCTGTGGGAATCTCAAAGTAGCGACCCTGGAGGTCTGCAGATAGGTGGCGCTAGCTGGGAATGTGAGTCGGCAACGAGGCGTGCCAAGATGGTCCGCGCATTTGCGGTAAACACTGTGTCCAATTGGTGCTGAGTTTAATGCAACTGCCTAGTAAGCCGGAGATCCTTGGTTCGAATCCCAGTCCAGCACACATTATCACAGCATTGTCGCAGCTGATTCCACTTAAAGTTGTGGTGCGCCTAACATCAATAGTTCCTTCCCTTTCTCTCCCCTCCACCTTCAATTTACCTAGTACATGCATCTATTGTCACTTAGTTTTTTTATTATTCCATCGTGAGCCACTATTTATTTGCCACGAATTTAGCATGTGACATGGTCCCAACTGTGCTATATCTTTCTTGTCTGCTGCGGTGTGTCACTGCATCCTTGGCGATGAAGATTGTGCCACACCGTTATCGTGGTGATTGTTCGCTCTTAAATCCTTTCGTATAAGGTCAATAGAATGCAAGATCGACATAAAATAATCATGATCAATTTCTGGTACTTGTGTTAGTTTATCCCTTATATCCAAGGCAATTTAGCCTCCAAAATTCTGAGTATGTCCTGGTTAGTAACTGGATCCTTCCCAGTACCTGGTCTTGTTTATATTTTTCAAAATATTTACAAATGCTCTGGGCTAAATATCTCCTCCCTTAGTCTCCTTTGCACACAAGCAGAACAATATTTTGCTAGAAATACACGCTCCAACTGAGCGTAATCTTGGTAGGGCGCCTTCCCCCTGTATGAAACCTATGACATACTATATTTTCTGTTTGTAAGTCTGTGACCTTGGCATTACAAAAGCCTTAATGAATACAAGAGGATGTACACTTTTTTCTCTTAAATGAATACTCGAAACTGCCTATGATTATGCAGGTTTCCGTCCAGTAAGTTGTGGCGTCGCCTCCATGCCATACAACGTATGGTCAGGCCATATACGGCTGTGGTTCAGCTCATTCCCATACTCATGCCTACAGGGTATAGGACTAGCAATTCCGTCTTCTCTGCCATAGTATGAAAGAAATATTTACACATTGCTTTTGATCTCTATATTTACTAAGTAGCGATTTCTCTATGCAATATAATTTGCAATGAATTATTGCATTTCTGTAAGCATATTACCATTCTTGTATTATATTTATATGCACACGTGAATGCCACAGTGTATCGCAGTCCCACGGAATTCCTTTGCCCCGCCCTCCCCTACTTATCCCTTCGCATTGTCCCCCCCCCCCCCTCTTTCCTATCCCCTGTTTTATTCACCCACCCATCTCTCTGCCTTCTTGCACCTCATTGTGCATGTCTTCCAGTTCACGTCTTCTTCCTTCTGCTGTTTTCTCATCCCCTTCCCTCCCCCCTGCCATCATTGCTATACTAATCTAATCCAATGGATGACTCTCTTTCCTCCACCCCCGCCTGTACCCCATTCATTCCTTGTATATCATTGTGCCCATTGTAGTTCTTCCCGCCCCCTCCCAAGCTTTCAACTCCTTGCTAATCGCTCTGTCTGTCGTAATTTCTCTCCTCCCAGATCTTCTCCTCCCTCCTTCAACCCCATTCTGATTTACCCAATTTTAACATTCAATCAAATATTCATTCATGTTTTTTATGCTGTTTCCCTCCTGCAAACGCCCACGCTACCCTCCACCCCCCGCCATCTCGTCACACATATTCGTACTTCTAACACTACGTTCCCTGTTTATCCATTCCACTAACTGACCTCTACAGTTGGGTCACCCCTAACCCTCCGATCCCCTAGCTATCACCCCTCCAGTCACACTATACAATCTTCAGCTAATAATATCTACTCCTATTTCTTCTCCCTTCATTTCCCTCCCACTTTTTGTCCCACCCATTTTTCACTCGTATTGCTGAATTAAGTAATTTTTTACATAATTACTGCCACTTACTACACCATTAGGTGCAATTCATTGGTTTCTGAACTTTACTTGTCTCTTTTTCACTCATATTGCTATATTTAGTACTTTTTTATATTATTACTGGCTCTTACTATATCGTTAAGTGCGATTCAGTGGCTTCTGTGCTTTATTTAGTTTCTTCCTTACAGACTTCGGTTACTTCATGCATATAACGTATGTTCACGTCATATTATTAAGGATAAGATATTTACATGTAAATACAAAGATAATGATTCAAAATTCCACCTACGAAGATAATCATGTGTGGTCAGATGACACCTAACGCTAGTAATCTTATACCTGCAATACTTCTATATTTACTATATGTTCTAGAGTCTCCATCCTTTGACATCGCTTTAATAGTTACATCTTAAAGGCAAGTGCTGATGTTGTTTACCTGCTTTGGACTGACTTTACCAAATACGACATGTTAATGGTCTAAGAAGTAAGTGAATACTTCGTAATTTTATAACGGTATGCATATAATATTTTTAAAATTTTTTCAACTTTTTGCTATGTGTCTGACTATTTGCATGTTCCAACTTTCGTCATTGTACTCGACAATGGCGTAAAAGCAGAAACTAGATAGTACAGAAGATAAATACAGTAATGTAAAGTCAAATGTATGATTGTGGCTCAGCACCGTCGAAAGCTATTTACACACTGCTTGGCGTTGGCTAATTCTTCTTGCATTTCTTTGGCTTTTGTTGTGACATTCTCTGGCCAACGTGGGAAGTCTCTACCATGGTGTTTGACTGTTTAATTTCCGAATTAACAACCTCGCCTAGCCTATTCTCTTGTGACCATAACACATCGCTGACGAATCCGTTGTTTGAGCAGAAATTTCGTTACAAAACTCATGTTTTGTGGAAATCTCAGCGCTAAGTACGTGTGGCAATTCAGAAATCAAACATTCATTTACAAACTAGGCCTTGCTGAAAATCCGCTCAGAATAATCTTTGTCAAAGTTGCCTAGGTGTACGTCTAATTAGAGTTTAACCTATTGTTCGGTAGCTAATTATTCCAGTTAAGATATAATTTACGTACAGATTACTAAATACTTTATGCTCTTCAGACAAACGTTTCATTTTATCAGACAAATCACTGCTTACCTGTTTCATCGTAGCTAGTTCAGCACTCATTTAATTTTTTCAGGTCGACATCTCATTCTGTTGTAGCAACAAATTTGGTAAATCAGTCTTGAGGGCATTACAACGTAAATATTAATTCCGATACGTTCATAGAAGAATCCGCTGTTTGTGTAGAAATTTCGTTACAAAACTCATCGGTTTTGTGAAAGTCTCACTCGATAGTTTGGTGGACAATTCAGATGTAGTTGATATATCAGCGGACAACTTAGAAGAGATCTCTGCAGACATTTCATTATGTGAGGTGGACTTTTCATTTTTAACACATGTATCATTATGTAAGGTAGATACTTCTTCTCGTAAGGCAGACATCTCATTACGTATTTCAGATGATAATTTAGTTGTTATTTGAGAAGATGATTGGTCTTATATTTGCTATATTGAATGGCTCAGTGGTATTTGTACCATTTACTTGTCTGGTAGCAGGACTAACAAAAGGATTCAATACGGTATTAACTGTGGGTTTAACTTTTTCGATTTCAGTTTTTGAATTAATTTCGCACGCTGAATTTGTTCGTATTATCTACGGATATGTCATTAAACTCACTCTCATCAGCAATGGATCCAGTACTATGTTATTTTGCTGAGTACATGTCAATTAATTTTCCTATGTTTCCCATACCTATGTAATATGTTTGAGTTTTAGGCATTGTACGTATAGAACAATTAAGTGATTTTAGTTCCAAATAATTATTTTCAGTGGGTAACAATATTCCCCTAATATAAGATGGCTGAGCTAAAATAGTGAAACACCGCTCCCGTTTCGTGCTCCCGTGATATAAATCCCTCCCTCTTGTACAGTACAGTACATACTATTGTTAATCACTTGAAAATGAAATTATTTATCCTGTTGTCATAAGCAAATTGCTGAATGAGTACTGACTGCACTGACACAACTTTTTACGTAAAATATTGCAATAAACTACATTGTTCTTACCTGGAATGATACGTTGAGTGTAGTCAGTTATATATTTTCTCCTTTTTAGGTAACAGTTGTTCTGATTTGGCTCTAAAAAAGTTTTTATTTTTACATTTCTTTCCCTTTTTGCTCGCTTTTCCTTTCAATCCTCATTTCCTTCCAACCTGATGTATTTATTATTCATGCGTGAAACAAAAACAGACAGTTAAAATGCAATGTAGCAACCAAACAATATATATAAAACATTTCCGTTATTCGTTGAAATCTTGACACAGCCACCTCTTGTAACATATGCAGCAGCTTGTTAAATTATTGTGTCAAGGTAGGTCGTTAAACTGCTCACTGACTGGACTCTTTTCAAGAGTTGCAGCAGGAAAATAAATGACTTGGAATATTCTTAAAAAAAGATTGGTGGTCCAAAATTTCCTATTGTAGCTGATTCTGCAACTATTAGCGTTACTTTTAACATTGTGTTGAGGAGACAGGCTTGGAATTCGCAGTTGGATAGCAATAAGTTGTGTGTGACAGTGTGAAACTGCTGTACAATGTTAAGAAATATGTCGCATTCGAAGGCAGAAAAAATTCGGCCTTCGAAAACAAGGCAAATCAGACTACAGGCTCTAAAATAAAAGGAAGTAAATAATCATGTAATAGTATGCGGCTACATGTAGTCATCACATTAGCGAACATGTGCTTCACAGCAGAAAAATGAGTTTGAAATATGAACTATGACCACATGACCACACAACACAGGTGTCTAACATTTACGATAGCTGAAGTCTAGGAGACCTATCATCTGGTCTTTCTTGTTTTTTTTCTTAATTTATTTTTTTAAGGGTAATGAAATCACGGCAAAGATGCTCACATAATTTAATCGATAACTATGTACGATACATAAAGGATGGAAAGTAGTGACAGAAAGAGAAATATAGTGGTGTGCAAAACTTAAGGACGAAAATTACTTTCGCACAATATGTCACTGCAAAGTAACATAGCGCGATTTAACTTGGACCATACATAGAAAGAGCTGCTACAGTATAGTACAGAAAGTAACTCAAAGAAATGCGCAATGAGACGAAGAGAAATGACTCTTTTATACAAAGAAAATAATTACATTGATGTCACAGAGGCTCGTAATGGTCCCCTAGACATCACAATACGCCGATTATAGTTTTTAATAGGGTATGTGATCACCAAAGACGGAAATATATGCTCTGTAACGTGCTTCCACGTTGTCACAAGTTTGGTAAGGAGTTCTCGTGGTAGGGCGTTTCATTCCTCCATCAGCGTGGTTGACAAGTGTTGGACGATTGATTGTGGATGTGGACCAGCTGCAGTTCGTCACTCCAATGCATCTCAAACGTGTTTGATGGGAATAAAGTCCGAAGAAAGGTCAGGCCAGTCCATTCACCGAATATCCTCGATTTCCAAGAGCTCCCTTTCCAACCTGCGGCGTTTGATGCGAACGCGCATTGTAATCTGTGCTGGTCACAAGTTTGGGAAAGAGTTCTTGTGGTGGAGCATTTCATTCCTCCATTAGCGCAGTTAACAAGCGGTGGATGATTGTTTGTGCATGTAGACCAGCTGCTGTTTGTCTCCCCGATGCATCCCAAACGTGCTTGATGGGAATTAACTCTGAGGAAAGGCAGGCCAGTCCATTCACCGAATATCCTTGAATTCCAATAGCTCCCTTTCCAACCTGCGCCGTTTGATGCACACGCACATTGTAATCCGTGCTTGTTACAAGTTTGGTAAAGAGTTTTTGCGGCGGAGCGTTTCATTCCTCCATAAGCGTGGTTGACAAGTGCTGGAGGATTGTTTGTGCATGTGGACTGGCTGCAGTCTGTCTGCCCAATGCATCCCACACGTGCTTGATGGGAGTGAACTCGCCGAATAAACTCGCTTTCCAGGAGCTTCCTCCTCAAACTGTGCTGTTCGGTACTGTCACTCATTGTCATCCACAAAAATGAAATGAGGTCCGAACTGGACTCATGAAAGAAGAACATGGGGAGGGAGTACAGAGTCACAGTAAAATTGGTAGCTCAGCGTACCGTTCTTTCCAAGATTTGGGGGTTAGTACGCCCATGCGAAATCATGCCTCCCTGCACTATAACATTCAGACCACCAATAGGATCATGTTCGACAATACTGGAGTATCCTCTTATGGAGAAAGGTGTGGACACAAAACGCACCAAGGAACATTATAGAATGGTTCAAATAGCTCTAAGCACTATGTGACTTAACATCTGAGGTCATCAGTCCCCTAGAACTTAGAACTACTTAAACCTAACTAAACTAAGGACATCACACACATCCATGCCCGAGGCAGGATTCGAACCTGTGAACGTAGCAGCAGCGCAACATTATAGGACATGATCGTTTTAGTGGCCCAGGTACTGTGCTATGGGCAGGCATAGTGTTGCTGGCCTTACTGACATCCACGCCTTGGGTGGTCCAGGTGCTGCGCTCTGGGCAAGCATAATGTTGTTTGCCCGTACTGAAGTCCAGATCTTTTGGTAGTCCAGGTGCTGCGCTGAGAGCAAGCATAATGTTGCATGGCTGTACTGATGTCCGCATTCTTTGGTAGTCCAGGTGCTGCACTGTGTGCATTCATAATGTTGCATGGCTGTACTGATGTCCACATCTTTTGGTAGTCCAGGTGCTGTGCTGTGAGCAAGCATAATGTTGCATGGCCGTACTGAAGTCCACATCTTTTGGTAGTCCAGGTGCTGCGCTGAGAGCAAGCATAATGTTGCATGGCTGTACTGAAGTCCACATCTTTTGGTAGTCCAGGTGCTGCGCTGAGAGCAAGCATAATGTTGCATGGCTGTACTGAAGTCCGCATCTTTTGGTAGTCCAGGTGCTGCGCTGAGAGCAAGCATAATTTTGCATGGCTGTACTGATGTCCACATTCTTTGGTAGTCCAGGTGCTGTGCAGTGACCAAGCATAATGTTGCATGGCCGTACTGATGTCCATATCATTTGGTAGTCCAGGTGCTGCGCTGTGTGCATTCATAATGTTGCATGCCCGTACTGATGTCCACATCCTTTGGTAGTCCAGTGCAGTGCTGTGACCAAGCATAATGTTGCATGGCTGTACTGAAGTCCAAATCTTTTGGTAGTCCAGATGCTGCGCTGTGTGCATTCATAATGTTGCATGGCTGTACTGATGTCCACATCTATTGGTAGTCCAGGTGCTGTGCTGTGAGCAAGCATAATGTTGCATGGCTGTACTGATGTCCACATCCTTTGGTAGTCCAGGTGCTGTGCTGTGTGCAGGCATAATGTTGCATGGCCGTACTGAAGTCCACATCTTTTGGTAGTCCAGATGCTGTGCTGTGTGCATTCACAATGTTGCATGGCTGTACTGATGTCCACACCTATTGGTAGTCCAGGTGCTGCGCTGTGAGCAAGCATAATGTTGCATGGCCGTACTGATTTGGACATCTTTTGGTAATCCAGGTGCTGTGCTGTATGCAGACATAATGTTGCATGGCCGTACTGATGTCCACATCCTTTAGTAGTCCAGGTGCTGTGCTGTGTGCAGGCATAATGTTGCATGGCCATACTGATGTCCACATCATTTGGTAGTCCTGATGCTGCGCTGTGTGCATTCATAATGTTACATGGCTGTACTGATGTCCACACCTATTGGTAGTCCAGGTGCTGTGCTGTGAGCAAGCATAATGTTGCATGGCCGTACTGATGTAGACATCTTTTGGTAGTCCAGGTGCTGCGCTGTGTGCATACATAATGTTGCATGGCTGTACTGATGTCCACATCTTTTGGTAGTCCAGGTGCTGTGCTGAGAGCAAGCATAATGTTGCATGCAGTACTGAAGTCCACATCTTTTGGTAGTCCAGGTGCTGCGCTGAGAGCAAGCATAATGTTGCATGGCTGTACTGAAGTCTACATAATTTGGTAGTCCAGGTGCTGCGCTGAGAGCAAGCATAATGTTGCATGGCTGTACTGATGTCCACATTCTTTGGTAGTCCAGGTGCTGTGCTGTGACCAAGCATAATGTTTCATGGCCGTACTGATGTCCACATCGTTTGGTAGTCCAGGTGCTGCGCTGTGTGCATTTATAACGTTGCATGGCTGTACTGATGTCCACACCTATTGGTAGTCCAGGTGCTGTGCTGTGACCAAGCATAATGTTGCATGGCCGTACTGAAGTCCACATCTTTTGGTAGTCCAGGTTCTGCGCTGAGAGCAAGCATAATGTTGCATGGCAGTACTGAAGTCCACATCTTTTGGTAGTCCAGGTGCTGTGCTGAGTGCAAGCATAATGTTGCATGGCTGTACTAAAGTCCACATCTTTTGGTAGTCCAGGTGCTGCGCTGAGAGCAAGCATAATGTTGCATGGCCGTACTGAAGTCCACATCTTTTGGTAGTCCAGGTGCTGTGCTGTGACCAAGCATAATGTTGCATGGCCGTACTGATGTCCACATCCTTTGGTAGTCCAGGTGCTGCGCTGTGTGCATTCATAATGTTGCATGGCTGTACTGATGTCCACACCTACTGGTAGTCCAGGTGCTGTGCTGTGTGCATTCATAATGTCGCATGGCTGTACTGATGTCCACACCTATTGGTAGTCCAGGTGCTGTGCTGTGAGCAAGCATAATGTTGCAAGGCCGTACTGAAGTCCACATCTTTTGGTAGTCCAGGTGCTGCACTGAGAGCAAGCGTAATGTTGCATGGCTGTACTGAAGTCCACCTCTTTTGGTAGTCCAGGTGCTGCACTGAGAGCAAGCATAATGTTGCATGGCTGTCCTGAAGTCCACATCTTTTGGTAGTCCAAATGCTGCGCTGAGAGCAAGCATAATGTTGCATGGCCGTACTGAAGTCCACATCTTTTGGTAGTCCAGGTGCTGCGCTGAGAGCAAGCATAATGTTGCATGGCTGTACTGATGTCCGCATTCTTTGGTAGTCCAGGTGCTGTGCTGTGACCGAGCATAATGTTGCATGGCCGTACTGATGTCCACATCCTTTGGTAGTCCATGTGCTGCGCTGTGTGCATTTATAATGTTGCATGGCTGTACTGATGTCCACACCTATTGGTAGTCCAGGTGCTGTGCTGTGAGCAAGCGTAATGTTGCATGGCCCTACTGATGTCCACATCCTTTGGTAGTTCAGGTGCTGCGCTATGTGCAGGCATAATGTTACATGGCCGTACTGATGTCCACATCTTTTGGTAGTCCTGGTGCTGCGCTGTGTGCAGATATAATGTTGCATGGCCGTACTGATGTTCACATCTTTTGGTAGTCCAGGTGTTGTGCTGTGAGCAAGCACAATATTGCATGGCCGTACTGATGTCCACATCTTTTGGTAGTCCAGGTGCTGTGCTGTGAACAAGCATAATGTTGCATGGCCGTACTGATGTGGACATCTTTTGGTAGTCCAGGTGCTGCGCTGTGTGCAGGCATAATGTTGCATGGCCATACTGATGTGGACATCTTTTGGTAGTCCAGGTACTGTGCTGTGAGCAAGCATAATGTTGCATGGCCATACTAACATCCACTTCCTTTGGTGGTCCAGGTGCAGTGCTGTGGGAAGGCACAATGTTTCATGGCCACACTTGCATCCACTTCTTTTGGTGGTCCAAGTGCTGTGGTGTGGGAAGGCACAATGTTTCATGGCCATAATGACATCCACTGCTTTTGGTGGTCCAGGTGCAGTGCTGTGGGGAGGGATAATGTTACATGGACGTACTGACATCCACATCTTTGAACATGGTTCACTCATCGGTCAAGGTTATTAACGTTACTGAGACACTGTACTGCTTCCTCACGGGTGTCTATTCAGAGGTACGTTCGTCCACGAATTCTTTTTTATGGATGACAATGCACGACCGCATCGAACAGTGCTGTGGAGGAGCTTTTGGAACGTGAAGATATTCGGCGACTGGACTGCTCTGCGCGTTCCCCCGACTTAAATCCCCTTCAGCATTTTGGGGAGACGCACTACACGTCCACATCATAGTTGCCAACCGCACTGCTGTAGGAGGAGTGGAACGCACTACCACAAGAAATTCTTACCAACCTTGTCTAGTGTGGGAGCACGTTGCAGAGCGTGCATTGCGTCCTTGGTGATCACACGCCGTGTTTGATGCCATTTCCCGCATTTGATAATGTGCAGCGGACCATTAAGAATCGCGGTGACTTCTTTGTGATTATTGTCTTTGAATCAAATTTTCGTTTTTTTGCTTCTCTGTTACCTTCTGCATCTGTAGCAGTTCTTTCTGTGTGTGGGTCAAGTTCGCCGAGCTATGTTGCTTGACAGTGATGTGTCGTGAAAATGTTGCTTTCATCCTTAATGTGTCGTAGATTATGATACCTCTAAATTAATACTGTAAATTAATACTGTACATGATAGCTGAAGGAAAGGGGACACCGAATTTTCGATCAAAGGAAGTTCACATCAATGAAAGAGCTTTAGTTGTCTCAGTGATGAGCACGGAATTGAGAAAGATTGTCTTGATGTCGCCTGGATAAATACGCTGAAGTGTGAGTTGTGGGACTCATGTGAGATGTTTAATAGAAGGACGCAATCATTTAATTTAAAAAGTAATGGTTGAAATCCAACGACACTAGAAAGGAATGAGAAAAGAAAAAACTTAGTGGCATTGTTTGCCACAAGAAAGGATAACCTGGCAGAACACATTCTAAGGTGACCAATAACGTTAACTTGACAAGAGGTATAGTAGAGCGCAAAATTGTAGATGCAGTCGATTAGCCTAAGTAAACCAGTTGTTTGAGGGCTTTCTGTATAACACAAAAAGAAGAACAAAAATACTTGATTATAAGAGATGGTCTACTACTTAATAACAGTAATTTATTTTACCATGTTGTTTCCACAGAGAATGGCAATGTCCTCCTAACAAAAGACTCTACATTAAGAGTAAGAATGCTTTTTTATTTTGAAAATTACACTAGCACGGAGTCGTGCGCAACTATTCTCCACTCGCTGGTGTGTTGTATTGTTAATAGCTCTATATCGTGGGAAAACCAATGGACAGCGAGAAAGTACAGCCGCCCCCGTTCGTTAGCGATGTTTTTGCGGTTCCGCTTGGCGGTGCCCCGGAATCCGAAAACGCCGTGGGAGAGAATTACCGTAACTGCCGCGTGCTGCTAGACGATCGCGGATGTTGCACCCAGTTTTCAGAAGGAAAGAAAATACGAACTGAGCAATCATTGTCGGTTTCATTAGGATGCGAAATTCCTCAAAACATCAACTATGAGTTAGTGGACTGCAAGGTGATTCTAGGATCAGTTGAATTTGAGGATTCGTACAATGGCTCGCGACTAATGTAGAACGTAGAATGTAGAAGCGACAAATATGAATGAAATAAATTAATGGCTGCAATTGACGACTGTTGAGAGCAAATAGTTCGTTCATAAAAATGGAAATATGTTCGAAGTAAATGAATTTATAGATATGACTGATGTATAATAATGGTTGATTTTTGCTTACCGTCACGGCACCCAAGAATTACGTCTCAAGTTCGACGTAGGTCGCTTCCCTGATGTACTCTCCAGCAGTGATTCGGTCTGCTGAATCCTATGAAAGTGAATTGTAAAGATAATAATTCAAATTTAGAGCTCATTTCGCAATAGATCTGAGGAGAAAGATCTTTATGGCACAACCTCACTAAAAGAAGCGATAATCCGGTAGGGCACTAGAGACATCAAGGAATACTGAAATTGGCGATACAGGGAAATGTGTACAGCGGGTTTGTAGATGGAGTCTAAGGAAAGAATACAATAAGCAGATTAATTTGAATGTAGGTTGAAGCAGTTGCTGGCTGCTGTGGCCGAGCGGTTCTAGTCGCTTCAGTCCGTAACCGCGCTGCTGCTACAGTTGCAGGTTCGAATCCTGCCTCGGGCTTGGATGTGTATGTTGTCCTTAGGTTAGCCAGGTTTAAGTAGTTCTAAGGCTAGGGGACGGTTTCGATTTCCATTTGGAGCCTCATTCAATGTCTTGCTTCAGATTCGTATGTTAGCTGCTGGAGCACTACTGTTGAACAAGCTCACAATACGATTTACTTAAGAGCTCCAGCACATGTTTTCAGAATTCTCACACAAACTATGTTTCTTACATTCATATTCCCTGTTATTGATTTCATATGTTCATTCCGTTTTCTGTCGCTTTGAGACATTACCCTTGGGTTTTCAGATGAATATACAGGCTAAAAAAGTTTACCACTGATTTTGCAATCTAATACAACCGGATTCTTGCTCTCTGTGCACTGGCTTTATCTCGCATTGATCCAGTGTCAGTCAGTATATCTACAGAGAAGTGTGTGAATTTCCTTACAATAATTCAGCAGCGATAATTACCTGAGGTGACAGTAGCATTTAGAGGAACTATGACACAAGTTTAAAATACCATCTGACCATACAGAGGATACCTATATGCCCAGAGAGCAGTTCGTGATGGGAGGGACCTTCCTTGCTACACAGTCACTATAAAGAAACTGGTAATAAACTATTGCATAACAGGTGTAAAACAAAACATAGGACTTTAAATAGACATATGCAGAATGGGACATGTTTAGCTGATAAGAAGGCAATGCGTGATACTTTCAGTGACAATTTTCACTGGATATTGTCGAAAGGTCTTTCGCAAAACCCAAATAAATTCTGGTTGTATGTACAGGCAGTTAGTGGCAGGAGAGTTAATGTCCAGTCACTCAAGGATGAGGCAGGAACTGAAACTGAGGATAGCAAATAAAAGCGGAAATGCTTAACTCCATTTACAAATGTTCCGTTACATATTCTCGTGCCACTGAAAAGATGAGTGAAAATGATATAAGCGACAACGACGTTGAAAGACAGCTGAAACTGTTAAAATTAAACAAAGCTCCAGGGCCTAAAGGAATCAAATGGCTCTGAGCACTATGGGATTTAACATCTGAGGTCATCAGTCCCCTAGAACACAGAACTACTTAAACCTAACTAACCTAAGGACATCACACACATCCATGCCCGAGGCAGGATTCGAACCTACGACCGTAGCAGCAGCGCAGCTCCGGACTGAAGCGCCTAGAACCGCTCGGCCATTCCGGCCGGCACCTACAGGAATCCCTCTCAGATTTTATACCGAATTTGCCCCTATTTTAACTATAATTCACCGTAGATCCCACGGACAAAAAACCGTGCCCAGTAGTTGGAAGAAAGCGCAGGTCACCCTGTCTACAACTAGGGCAGCAGAAGTGATCTACAGAACTACTGTCCGATATCTTCGACATCCATTTGTTGTAGAATATTAGAACATATTTTGAGCTCGGACATAATGAGATATCAAGACGTAAAAGAATTAAAGACAGTGGGCACTGATTTATATCAGTGGGGCAATTTGAAAAATTAGGCCAGCCGGCTATTCGAACCTGGGTTCCTGCTTACAAGGCAGATGTGCTGACGACTACGCTATCGGACATAGTGGCTACCACGACCGCACGGATTATTCTAACACAACTCCAGTCACACCCAAATTCTCAACTTATACCACGCACTACTGATATAGTGCCCCTGCTCATTAGGTTCATTACTCGCGGTGTCTCGGCGATTCTGGCGAGAGTTCGAGCTTGATGTGTATCTCCGCTGAAGGGATCACTGGTCTTTTTCGCCTTAGTTATGTATACGCAGTGTCTGTTCTTTTGGACATATCTGTAAAGTACTTACTAACGGAAGATGTGCAAAAATTCTACTACACAGGAAGCAAAACACATGAGGCAAATAAGTTTTAGGTGTAGATTTCCGCGAAAGAAGAAAGCCTTCTTCAACAAAAGAGCTCGACTGGTTTCGAAAATTGATGTGGAATTGCGCAAAATATGATGGAAGCTGTACAGTCAATGGCCGATATTGTAAGGAAGGGCTCTACAGGAACCTAAGAAGAGGAAACTGGAGACTTCTTCATTGTGAAGCTGCAAAGCGGTGCTGCAAATTAAATCAACCACCAAAATTCCAACCGAAGATAAACTAGAAAGGATAGGCACGTAACTAAATTTGGCGAAACCCTTTCCTTATATGGGAGACGTCTGTGGGGCATCTATTAAGGCACCAAGAAATAATTAACTAGGGTGGAAAAGGAGTAATAAAGGGGAAAATTATGAGAGAAAACAATGATTATAGTCTGTCTGTAAACTCAAGAGCGAGCACCGCTTTTGGTGAGGGAAGTGGCCTTTCTCGGAAGAACGCTGCTACCTGCCTACAGGGGCACCCAAAATGTGTTGCCCGTTATCTGTCTAGCAGTATAGATCGGCGTGCAGTGATATACGTCGTTTCTATTCGTGGGATCTTAGTTGCCTGTGTCAGTGAGTTAACTTTATATACTTACTGACGTACTTCGATATCCGGAAGTGATGGATAATCGTCTAGCATTGCAAGAAAATGTGCAGAATACGAAGAAGAGGAGGTATTTGGGGAGTAACGAGCGTTCGATCGTCTCTAATGTTATTACAGCGTGTATCAAAGAGGCGACCCAAAAAGAACTGTTGGCTAATATTACCAGTCCCAATCAAAGGTGTGCAATTTATGCAAACGTCAGCCTCACCTAATAAATGGTTGAAATGGAATTCGAACCTGCGACCGTAGCGGTCGCGCGGTTCCAGACTGTAGCGCCTAGAACCGCTCGGCTACTCCGGCCGGCCTCTGTTAACAACGCATGCTCATAGCATCTACGACATTCTTTTCAGAGACATTGTCGCACATACCATAGTGATTGTCTGCAACGTTCGTATATTATTTGTACTTGTAAGCTGGCTATATGGTGCTAGCTAAAGGCCGATAAATAAATAAACAATACAATGATTTGCAATTATTTCTATAGCACTGATGTCTTCCACGTTTCTTGAAACTGAAATACACCTTCACTGGTTTCTATTTGTATGTACAGTATGTGCATAGCTCGACGCCGGTCGGGCAGTAAAATAACTTACTTACTTACTTACTGGAGACACTCAACACCCGGAAGTAGATGAGAAAACTGTAATAGTACATAAAAGTCAATCGTCAATGATCGGAAATAAGAAATATTTCTCCCATAATTTATTAAGGCTGCGGAGTCTGAGCAAAATGTGTATAATGTGCCAGGTAAACACTGTCATTTTCAAAAAACGATTTTATAATCTGGCGTAATCGGATTCCTTGATTTCTCCGATGCTATATCAACCTAGAGACCACGCTAGACTGCCGTATTTTTACCTTACAACTAGTCTAAGTCACAACATCTTTGTTTTCTAAAAATCACTTACTTATCCTATCAGCAGTTTCTTTATCAACACTGACTATTTAAGCTGAAATATTCTTGATTTATAAGAATATATGGGCCTATAAGACCACGAAATTTCAAACGTTTGCACGTTTGGTTTATATTGCGCGTGCTTTGTTTTCACCTGCGATCTACGCAGTTGAATGATACAGTGATACGTAATATCTATCTGTTAAATTCAATGCAAACAGGTTTTAAATTACACCACTACTCCACTGAACACTTCATAACGTTCTAAATCAAGTATCAGTTATCCCTTTGAACCGATTTCCTATCAACAATCAGCATAATAAGGTCCTGTTCCCCACTAGCGTAAACTTTTATAAACCAAAGATAATTTTTATTTTTCATTAACGTCAGTTTGAATATCGTCTTAAGTTATATATTTTTGTAAAATACTGTTACCAGTACCACTTCTTGAAATATTCTCTTCCCAAAATTTTCAAGATGAATCGACATACCAATACCATCAAATAATTCCAACAGCTTCACGATATGGAACATGGTGCATACAGAGGCGTCTCACATAATAACTTTTAATTATAAGACCATTCCACAATGCTTTAAGCAACTAGTAGTAGCACCATCAACCTTCACTGAAATTAATATGGTTACAAAAATTATAAAAAAAAACAAAAGTTCTTGTGTGGCAGATGGTATCTGAAACAGAATTCTGAAAAGTTGCTCCAAATTAATAAGTAATGTCTTTAGCGATGTCAGCAATGCGCATCTGGCACAGGAAATTTTTCCAGAAAGGTTAAAATACGTAATTATTAAACCACTTCATAAGAACTGTGACAAGACAGACTTAAACAATTATCGTCCAATTTCATTACTGATGTGTTTTTCCAAACTATTCGAAAAGTTACTTAGCATACCACAGTTTGGATTCCAAGAAGGCTGCTCGAGTGCGAAAGCTATTTACACATTGACTTATCAAATAGCACAAGCCTTAAATAATAACATATATCCTGTCGGTATTTCTTGTGATCCCTCCATGGTTTTAGATTGTGCAGATCATGATACTTTCTTTAAATATCTCAAGTTCTGTGGAACTGATGGCTTTATACACAGCTGGTTTGAATTATATTTGACAAACAGAATACAAAAAGTTGCGCTGAATAATTCAGACAATATCGGAAAGGTAGAAAATTTTAATGACTGCGCTTAAAAATCATAAGGGAGTACCACAGACTTCAATTTTGGGTATATTCCTATTCCTTATGTTCCGTATATGTGAATGAACTTCCACTTAACATCCAATCTTCTACCCCGCCCTACAATGAGCTCTCTCTCGACACCACTGAAGTCGCAAATGACGATGGCTTGGGGTCAGTGGTAAACACGTTATAGGGCGACTGGCTCGGAGCTATCCTAGACGTAGCTCATTTGTAACATGTGGTTGTGTCACTGTGGTGCCAACTGCAGCTCAAATTGCTGCTGCAGTTGCAATGTGATGCGCCAGAGCCACAGGCCAAACACGATGGTCTTCCCTTTCGGTCGTCCTGAGCCCGGTCTTCTTGCCTCTGAACATTCTCGTGACCACCGCTGCCAGCAATCATGTACTGCGGCTACAGTACCGCCAAGTTTCTCTGTAGTATCGCAGAAGTGATATCCAGCTAACTCGTAGCCCTATTACACGACCTCGTTCAGTTGATAACGGCGTCTTTATCGCCTTCAAGGCATCCTTGTCTAACATCAACTCACTACGTCGGTCTCAAAGGGACGGCCGGGGTGGCCGAGCGGTTCTAGACGCTACAGGATGGAGCCGCGCGACCGCTACGATCGCAGGTTCGAATCCTACCTCGGGCGTGGATGTGTGTGATGTCCTTAGGTTAGTTAGGTTTAAGTAGTTCTAAGTTCTAGGGGACTGATGACCACAGCAGTTAAGTTCAAATGGTTCAAATGGCTCTGAGCACTATGGGACTCAACATCTGAGGTCATCAGTCCCCTAGAACTCAGAACTACTTAAACCTAACTAACCTAAGGACATCACACACATCCATGCCCGAGGCAGCATTCGAACCTGCAACCGTAGCAGTCACGCGGTTCCCGACTGAAGTGCCTAGAACCGCACGGCCACCGCGGCCGGCAGCAGTAAAGTCCCATAGTGCTCAGAGCCATTTGAACCATATTTGAGTCTCAAAGGTAACTAACGCTCACAGCCGTTGTAGCGTGTATTTAAAGAAAGATCATCTGCATCTTCATAGCGGCGCTACTATCGCCCTCTTATGCACGCTATGCGAAATTTGAATAGACATCATCTTTCCGATGCAGAAACACACCTACAAACTTTCGTTTATGTCGCACAAGTTCTTCTTGGTGTTGCGATTTTTTTCCGTCATTGTATTTATCATACTAAAGTAACGAAAGTACTTCTTCCTGGAAACGAACAGTACTATAAACCGTCCAACGGTGCGAAATCCAGCGGTTACTAAAACAGGGAGTTGAACTGAAGACAATGACAGTACTACAGTTGTAATGGACGTGAGACCGATAGTCGTTAGTTAAGTTCGCACAAGTGAAAACTGTGTGACGATGCAGTCTTTGCGGAAAACTGCGGCCTTTTTTGAAGTTCTGACGGGATTGTTTCTGTCGGACACAGAAAAGCTTCCGACTCACGGCGATTACGTGGTGGTCAGCGGCAGTTACAGTTTTTTTTTTTTACGAGAAGCCGAAATATAGCAGCGCCAGTGAAGTGTGGAAGCGCTCGTTTCACCGCAGTGGTACACACCACACCGCGATAAGGTTTTGCACCTTTCACTGATGACAGAGCGCGACACAGGTCGGTGGTCACGCGGAAGCCATTAAATGGCTCGATTAGATGTTATCTACTGTTTGTCGCACCGATACTGTGTTAAAACTTTGGTGCCATATCCTCATAACTGGCAATACTACTGAATTTATGAAGTGTAACATTATCACAACGAAATATAGAGTTATCCAGTGTTAAAAATTTACGGAATTCAAAACAGTCTTTGATCGCAAATTTTTATCTTTTATTTTGTGACTGGTTTCGATTTACGAGATCATCATCATATGCGTCTTTGTAAAGTAGCAAAATACATCAAGAACTTGCAGTGGCTACCTTGGCTACAAGTCTTTTATGTTTGTTTACTTGTTTAGGAAAACAGATGCATCAGATGATGGTCTCATAAATCGAAACCATCTACAAAATACAGGAAAAAAATTGCGGTTATTGACTGTTTTTAGTTACACAAATTGTAGAACGCATTGTGATTTGTACTGGAATCCAACTGGAGAATTACGCTGGAGTTAATGGGCTCTGGTTGCAGTTCACCTTCTGCGTGCAATAATTTGATGACGCTACTTGTCAACTAAATCGCAATGACCTGACAGGGGTTTGAACACCGATACTTCTGCATTGGGATCAACTGTGTTAGGCAGTCAAGTGACGCGTCATTGTCTCTTTAATCACTTCTGCAGGGGATGTATCTAATGTACGATGACGCCGTGGTCATGGTCGCACTTGTGATCGGTTCATATTTTGGCGTGTGAAAAATTGTTATCGTGAAAACTTGAACACTGGGCAAGAAGAAATGGCTGTACGCTAAACGGTGTAAAATTTTAAAACTCTAACGGCTGGCTTATTCAGTAAGGACTTCTTATCGATTAAGGACACAAGATAATATCATCAGGCACATGGGAACGCATAGTTCGGCGGCTTTCTTCGAGAGGGGCCAACTGTGTGCCGATTCTCGGTTTCAGTCTCACTTTTTGTCTTCAAGAACACGCATTTGCTATTCACAAAAGAAGACGAAGTAAATATTCCAGAATTCGAATGGAGAACAGCTGCCAACATGAGTAACGTAGAAGTAAATATCCTCGGAGTAGTGAAGCAACTCAAATCACTTAATAAAAGCAAGTCTTATGGTCCAGACAGTACACCAATTAGGTTCCTTTCCGAGTATGCTGATGCATTAGCTGCATACTTAACAATCATATAAACGGTTCGCTCGACGAAAGATCCGTACCCAAAGACTGGAAAGTTGCACAGGTCACACCAATATTCAAGAAAGGTAGTAGGAGTAATCCACTAAATTACGGGCCCATATCGTTAACGTCGATATACAGCAGGATATTAGAACATATATTGTGTTCGAACATTATGAATTACCTCGAAGGAAACGGTCTATTGACACACAGTCAACATGGGTTTAGAAAACATCGTTCCTGTGAAACACAACTAGCTTTTTATTCACATGAAGTGCTGAGTGCATTGACAAGGGATTTCAGATCGATTCCGTATTCCTGGATTTCCGGAAGGCTTTTGACACTGTACCACACAAGCGGCTCGTAGTGAAATTGCGTGCTTGTGGAATATCGTCTCAGTTATGTGACTGGATTTGCGATTTCCCGTCAGAGAGGTCACAGTTCGTAGTCATTGACGGAAAGTCATCGAGTAAAACGGAAGTGATTTCAGGCGTTCCCAAGGTAGTGTTATAGGCCCTTTGCTGTTCCTTATCTATATAAACGATTTGGGAGACAATCTGAGCTGCCGTATTCGGTTGTTTGCAGATGACGCTGTCGTTTATCGACTAATAAAGTCATCTGAAGATCAATACAAACTGCAAAACGCTTTAGAAAAAATATCTGAATGGTGCGAAAAGTGTCAGCTGATCCTAAATAACGAAAAGTGTGAGGTAATCCACATCAGTGCTAAAAAGGAACTCAAACTTCGGCTACACGATAAATCAGTCTAATATAAAAGCCTTAAATTCGACTAAATACCTAGGTATTACAATTACGAACAACTTAAATTGGAAAGAATACATAGAAAAATGTTGTGGGGGAAGGCTGACCAAAGGCTGCGTTTTATTGGCAGGACACTTAGAAAATGTAACAGACCTACTAAGGAGACTGCCTGCATTATACTTGTCCGTCCTCTTTTAGAATACTGTTGCGCGGTGTGGGATCCTTACCAGATAGGACTGACGGAGTACATCGAAAAAGTTCAAAGAAAGGCAGCACGTTTTGTATTATCGCGAAATATGGGAGAGAGTGTCACAGAAATGATACAGGATTTGGGCTGGAAATCATTAAAAGAAAGGCGTTTTTCGTTGCGACAGAATCTTCTCACGAAATTCGAATCACCTACTTTCTCCTCCGAATGCGAAAATATTTTGTTGACACCGACCTACATAGGGAGGAACCATCATCACGATAAAATAAGGGAAATCAGAGCTCGTACGGAAAGATATACGTGTTCATTCTTTCCGCGCGCTATACGAAACTGGAATAATAGAGAATTGTGCAGGCGGTTCGATGAAACCTCTACCAGGCACTTAAATGTGATTTGTGGAGTATCCATGTAGATGTAGATGTAGATGTCTTCTACAGTAAACAGTTTCACTCTAGGCACAGCAAACACACACTGAAACAGAATGTTGCTAGTACACCCGATTCTATACAACGTTTCCAACTAAAGAGCTGAACTTCTACAACTAGGTGTCTGATACATTCCACCGCTGTGGCACTGGCATTCATAAAATCATTCCACGTGCCCTTATAGCATCGTAGGGCGCACTCGTCTCTTATATGTCTGACAGACTGTTTCGGTGCAGCACAGTCACAGCTCGGAGACTCCACAATACCCCATCTATAAAGTGAGTCAGAACACAGACCACATCTGACGTACAGTTTTCTGTTACGGTCAGCGCCCTCAGTATCACAGTTATATTTATCGAAATATTCTTATTCTTGGTAATTTCCTCTGTGCTGACAGTTCCTGATCCGGGGATCTCTTACTTTGGTGTTACTCGTAGCTCTCTGTTCCGCGTACAATAGTGGCGGGTTTCTCGAACGAAGCCTATTTCTTCGTAAGACAGGTATGTCGTGAAGAATAGCCGGCCGCTGTGGCCTAGCGGTTTAGGCGCTTCAGTCCGGAACCGCGCTGCTGCTACGGTCACGGGTTCGAATCCTGCCACGGACATGGATGTCAGTGATGCCCTTAGGTTAGTTAGATTTAAGTAGTTCTCTAAGTCTAGGGGACTTATTACGTCAGGTATTAAGTCCCATAGTGCTCAGAGCCATTTTTTCGTGAAGAATGGGTAGTTCCTTGTTCATATGTATACTGTGGTAATATCTGAGCAGGGTCTCAGTTCTGCGAATCTATGTTGGACAGACACTGCTTAGCAGAGGAAGCCAGAAGACAGGAGCTGGTCTGATTTTACCGGTAATAGTTGTCGAGCTGTGCATCGATGAGGATGGTATGACAACTATCACAACACAATGAAGGAGGAGGAGGAGATTAGTGTTTAACGTCCCATCGACAACGAGGTCATTAGAGACGGAGCACAAGCTCGGGTTAGGGAAGGATGGGGAAGGAAATCGGCCGTGCCCTTTCAAAGGAACCATCCCGGCATTTGCCTGAAGTGATATAGGGAAATCACGGAAAACCTAAATCAGGATGGCCGGACGCGGGATTGAACCGTCGTCCTTCCGAATGCGAGTCCAGTGTGCTAACCACTGCGCCACCTCTCTCGGTCCACAATGAAGCACAATACTCTGCGGCCGAAAAAAAAAAAAAAAAAAAAAAAAAAAAAAAAAAAAAAAAAAAAAAACATTGCAAGAGGCAATGTGTGCAAAGTCTCCATTGAAGTCCCACCGGTTGTGCCACACCGCCTCTGAATGATGTTGTTCGCGTTCTTATCTTGGCTGATGTGTTTTCCAGGTTACGAGTTTGTATCATGGCGGATATATTTTCGATTTTTATAAGATAGAGTACGGTCGTGTATGATACTAAGATACTTGAGGTACTTGTTGTGACGGAGAGTACTGCCATGAAACTGCACCTTGAGCTCCGTGTTACCTTGCTGCTACAGTCGCGGGTTCGAATCCTGCCACGGGCCTGGATGTGTGTGATGCCCTTAGGTTAGTTAGGTTTAAGTAGTTCTAAGTCTATGGGACTGATTACGTCAGATGTTAAGTCCCATAGTGCTCAGAGCCGTTTTCTCGTGAAGACCCACAAACCTCGGTCTTTCTGTCACTGGGCTTCAGTCTCCATTTTCGAAACATGAGCTAAGGGCAGCTAAGTCCTCTGCTGGCGGTAACTCAGCTAATAACGCTATGTTATGAACAGATCATACTCGATTATCCAGATATGATGAGAGAAGTGGGAGAAAGGGAATGGTTAGAACCATTAACGTCGTCTCAGAAGAAGTCATGTGACAGATGATTTTAACAGTACATTACATTACGATTATATGGGAACGACAGTAGGCATAAGTACTCGGGAGATGGTGCGCGACTAGCCCACAAAGTTAATTTGATTTAAATTAACTTTAGGCTGTAAGAACATGAACCTTACCAAAAAAAACCTACTCTCGAAACTTCCTGGCTGACTGAAATTGTGTGCTGGGCTTGGACCCGAACTCTGGACCTTTGCATGGGGTTCACCAACTGAGCAACCCAAGCACGATTCACGGCCCGTCCTCACAGCTTTACTTTTGCCAATACCGCATCTCCAACCATACACTTTTGGAAGAAAGGATATTGCGGGGACATGGCTCAGCCAGTCCCTGGGGGATTTTTTCCAGAATTAGTTTTTCAGTCTACAGCGCGCTGACTTCAAACTTCCCGGTAGATTAAAAGTGTGTGAGACTCGAACCCAGGACCTTTCCTTCCGTAGGCAAATGCTATAGCAACTGAGGCAAATGTTCGAGGTTCAAGCCCCAATCTTGTATACAGGTTTAATCTGCCAGGAAGTTTAATATCACACTCTGCTGTAGAGTGAAAAACTTGTTGTGAAAACAATCCCCCGGGCTGTGGCTAAGCCTTGTCTCCACAACATCCATTCTTCCTGAAATGCTAGTCTTGCAAGTCCACGAATCGATGGTTACTCCTATAACTAACGCCTCACTAGACTCCACGGTATCCGATTCGCATATGTTCAGCAAACCACTCCAATGATCTTTGATGCCAGCTTTCGAAGCTGGATCTGGTATTTCTACACTCCTGGAAATTGAAATAAGAACACCGTGAATTCATTGTCCCAGGAAGGGGAAACTTTATTGACACATTCCTGGGGTCAGATACATCACATGATCACACTGACAGAACCACAGGCACATAGACACAGGCAACAGAGCATGCACAATGTCGGCACTAGTACAGTGCATATCCACCTTTCGCAGCAATGCAGGCTGCTATTCTCCCATGGAGACGATCGTAGAGATGCTGGATGTAGTCCTGTGGAACGGCTTGCCATGCCATTTCCACCTGGCGCCTCAGTTGGACCCGCGTTCGTGCTGGACGTGCAGACCGCGTGAGACGACGCTTCATCCAGTCCCAAACATGCTCAATGGGGGACAGATCCGGAGATCTTGCTGGCCAGGGTAGTTGACTTACACCTTCTAGAGCACGTTGGGTGGCACGGGATACATGCGGACGTGCATTGTCCTGTTGGAACAGCAAGTTCCCTTGCCGGTCTAGGAATGGTAGAACGATGGGTTCGATGACGGTTTGGATGTACCGTGCACTATTCAGTGTCCCCTCGACAATCACCAGTGGTGTACGGCCAGTGTAGGAGATCGCTCCCCACACCATGATGACGGGTGTTGGCCCTGTGTGCCTTGGTCGTATGCAGTCCTGATTGTGGCGCTCACCTGCACGGCGCCAAACACGCATACGACCATCATTGGCACCAAGGCAGAAGCGACTCTCATCGCTGAAGACGACACGTCTCCATTCGTCCCTCCATTCACGCCTGTCGCGACACCACTGGAGGCGGGCTGCACGATGTTGGGGCGTGAGCGGAAGACGGCCTAACGGTGTGCGGGACCGTAGCCCAGCTTCATGGAGACGGTTGCGAATGGTCCTCGCCGATACCCCAGGAGCAACAGTGTCCCTAATTTGCTGGGAAGTGGCGGTGCGGTCCCCTACGGCACTGCGTAGGATCCTACGGTCTTGGCGTGCATCCGTGCGTCGCTGCGGTCCGGTCCCAGGTCGACGGGCACGTCCACTTTCCGCCGACCACTGGCGACAACATCGATGTACTGTGGAGACCTCACACCCCACGTGTTGAGCAATTCGGCGGTACGTCCACCCGGCCTCCCGCATGCCCACTATACGCCCTCGCTCAAAGTCCGTCAACTGCACATACGGTTCACGTCCACGCTGTCGCGGCATGCTACCAGTGTTAAAGACTGCGATGGAGCTCCGTATGCCACGGCAAACTGGCTGACACTGACGGCGGCGGTGCACAAATGCTGCGCAGCTAGCGCCATTCGACGGCCAACACCGCGGTTCCTGGTGTGTCCGCTGTGCCGTGCGTGTGATCATTGCTTGTACAGCCCTCTCGCAGTGTCCGGAGCAAGTATGGTGGGTCTGACACACCGATGTCAATGTGTTCTTTTTTCCATTTCCAGGAGTGTATTTTAAAGTAGTTTATCAGCTGCCCTCTATGGGATTTATAGAACCTCCACTGCAAGCTGATTTTTGCACGAGCGGTGCTTTCTGAAACCATACTGATTCGTGGACATAAGCTTCTCAGTCTCAAGAAAGTTTATTATATTCGAACGAAGAATATGTTCAAGGATTCTGCAACAAACCCAAGTTAGGGATATTGGTCTGTAATTTTGCGGGTCCGTTCTTTTACCCTTCTTATATACTGGAGACATGTGTGCTTTTTTCCAGTCATTTGGGACTTCGAACAATGTCTGAATTATTCAGTGCAACGTCTTGCATTCTGTTTGTGAAATATGAATCAAACCATTTGCGTGTGTAAAGCTATCAGTTCCACTAAACTTAAGTTTTTCTAAAAGAGTAATTTGAAATGCAATCAAACGCCTTGGAAAGATCACAAAAATACCAACTGGCGACATTTCATTATTTAAGGATTTTAGTGTTAGGCGAGTGTTGTATAAATAGCATTCTCAGTCGAACAGACTGCTAGAATCCAAGCTGTGATATGCTAAGTGAAACGAAAAGTTGTTGGATGTGCATTCCTCAACACATAACGTGGAGGTCGAGGCTTGCCCACTCGGTAAAGCAGAATCGGCGACAATCAGCGGCAAATCTATCGACAGGGCACAGTGCTGGTGCAGGAACATGTGCACAATGTGAACGTGAGGCACCGCAAAAGACTACCAATAAATATTCCCAAGTTGACCCAACGACGTCTTTAGCTACGGTTGCAGTGGGCACGGCACCGTGGATCAAAGGAAACGTGCTGTCTAGTGGGAAGAATCACGTTTCTTGTAATTCAGGCAAACGGCTGCTCGAAACATGCACTGTGCCAGGCACGCACGTCAGTTGGGATCCGCAGCGCGTGGTCTAGTGGCTACCTCTGGATCACGGGGTCCCGGGTTCGATTCCCGGCTTTGTCATGGATTTTCTCCGCCCAGGGCCTAGGTGTTTGTGTTGTCCTCATCATCTCATCATAATTCGGAAAGTGGCGAGATTGGAACTGGAAAGATTGGGAACCTTTGCAGGCGCTGATGACCTCGATGTTGAGCGCCCCACAAACCAACATCATCATCATCAGGTCATTTGGCGAAGTATTATGCTATGGGTGACATTCACCTGGGGTCCCATGGGACTTTTGGTAATAGTCTAAGGTGCCGTGGGAGCTGTGGAATACGAGAACATTACTGCAAACCATCTGCATCCCTTTATGCCGTATGTCTCCCCTGATAGAGACTGTGTCTTCCAACAGGATAACTATTCGTGTCACATAATCATTTTGCAGTGGGGTAGCATGATATTGAAGTCATGTTGATGTCTTGGCCACAGAGTTTTCCTGACCTGAATCCGATGGAACAAATCTAACGCGCTCCAGGCGCCAGTTAGGCTCAAAATAGTTCAAATAGCTCTGAGCACTATGGGACTCAACTTCTGAGGTCATTAGTCCCCTAGAACTTAGAACTACTTAAACCTAACTAACCTAAGGACATCACACACATCCATGCCCGAGGCAGGATTCGAACCTGCGACCGTAGCAGTCGCGCGGTTCCAGACTGTAGCGCCTAGAACCTCACGGCCAGTCCGGCCGGGGCCAGTTAGGCGTCTGCATATCACCGGCCCTTAATTTACGGGAATTGCTTGACCTGCGCGTTGACGTCTGGGGCCACACACCTCCAGAAACCTACGAAAAACTTGTCGAATCCACGCTACGCACAATCACTGCTGCGTTGTGTATCCTGTTCATCACAATCGTTTGGTTCATCAGTAAGCATCTCCTTCATACTCGAGCAAAAGAAGAACAACTATTGCGGAGAAGCCTTCAACAAAACGTAAGCAGCAAAGCCACCACTGAGTGTACCGTCTAAAAACCTACTGACGTCTGATAAAGATACACTAACTGAACTTGTAGGAGGCACAGTGCTGCAACAAACGGCGCTCGATCATGCAGTCTGTGGAAACAACTCTCAAATTATCAAAGAAAATATTTGAAGGCACTGATGCAGCGTTAGTAGATCCAGAAGCCTATAAGGGCTTACAGTTTCGTGGAAATAAAGTATAACCATACGCATAGTAAGACTCTCTCAAGGCAACAAGGCCTCAGACACCCATCAATAATTACATACATTTCATCTACATCTACATACATACCCTGAAAACCACTGTACGGTGCGTGGCAGATGGTACCCTGTACCATTACTAGTCATTTCCCTTCGTGTTTCACTCGCGAATAGAGTGAGGAGAAACGACTGCCTGTATGCCACGCTATGAACTCTAATTTCCCGCATCTCATCTTCGTGGTTCTTACGCGGAATGTTATGTTGGCGGCAATAGATTCGTTATGCACTCAGCTTCAAACCCGATTCTCTAAATTTTATCAATAGTGTTCCTCGAAAGCAACGTCGCCTTTCCCCCAGGGGTTCCCATTTGAGTTCCCGAAGCATCTCAGTGACACGTGTTGTTCAAACCTACAAGTAGGAAATCTAGGAGCCTGCCTTTAAATTGCTTCGATGTCTTCCTTTAATCCTACCTGGTATAGATCCCAAACACTCGAGCAGTATTCAAGAATAAGTCGCACTAGTGTCCTATATGCGGTGTCCTTTACAGGTGAACCATCCTTTCATAAAATTCTCCCAATAAAACGAATTCGACCATTCGCCTTCACTACCACAATCCTCACCTGCTCGCCCCGTTCCATAACACTTTGCAACGTTTTAGTAGAGAAGGAACTGAACGAATTGAAAGCAAATAAGTCGCTACGTCCGATTAGAATGTCAGTTCGGTTTTACAAAGAGTACTCTACGGCTCTTGACACTTAACTAGCTTGCAATTATCGCGAATCTGTCGCCCAGTGCGAAGTCCCAACTGACTGGATTAAGGCGCAGATGACTGTTGTATAAGAAGGGTAAAAGAACGGACACGCAAAATTACAGACCAGCATCCTTAACATGGAATCGCTGCAGAATCCTTGACATATTCTCAGTTCGAAGATAATAAATTTTCTTGAGACCGAGAAGGTTATGTCCAGGAATCTGCACGGTTTTAGAAAGGTTCGTTCGTGTGAAACTCAGTTTTCCTTTTTCACAGATAGTATACTGCGAGATATGAAAGAAGAGCAGCAGGCAGATTCCATTTTTTCTAGATTTCCGAAAAGTATTTGACACGTTGCTCCACTGCAGACTGTTAATGAACGTACGAGCATATGGGATAATTTCCCAGATATGTGAGTGGCTCGAAGGTTTCTTGATTAATAGAAACGTCACTGTGACTGTGTCAAACAGGACAATACTGATGCTGTATCCGAAAATTACGGCTTTGTTTTTCTTACTCATCGGCATGAACTTACATTTTTCTACATTCAGAGCTAGCTGTTGTTCATCAAATGAACTAGAAATTTTGTCCAAATCTTCTTGTATCATCCTTCAGTCACTCGAAGTCGACACCTTACCGTACACCACAGCATCATCACCAAACAATCATCAGCCAGATCATTTATACAGAAATTAATAACGGTTCTAATACATTTCCCTGAGTCGGTCCTGACGATATCCTTGTCCCTCATGAATGCCCGCCGTCGAGGACAACATACTGCGTTCTATTACTTAAGAAGTCCTCGACTCACATATCTGGGAAATTATCCCACATGCTCCTACGTTCATTAACAGTCTGCCGTGGGGCACTGTGTCAAATACTTTCCGGAAATATAGAAAAATGGGATCTGCCTGTTGCCCTTATTCCATAGCTCGCACTATATTATCTGAGAAAAAGGAAACCTGAGTTTCGCACGAACGATACTTTCTAAAACCGTGCTGATTCGTGAACATAAGCTCCTCGGTCTCAAGAAAATTTATTATGTTCGATCTGAGAATTTTGTGTGTCAGTTCTTTCATCCTTCTTAAACAACAGTCACCTGCGCATTTTTCCAGTCAATTGGGACTTTGCGCTGGGTGACAGATTCCCGATAATTGCAAGCTAATTGAGTTCAAAATTTCAAATGGCTCTGATCACTGTGGGACTTAACATCTGAGGTCATCAGTCCTCTAGAACTTAGAACTACTTAAACCTAACTAACCTAAGGACATCACACACATCCATGCCCGAGGCAGGATTCGAACCTGCGACCGCAGCGGTCACGCGGTTCCAGACTTTAGCGCCTAGAACCGCTCAGCCACCCCGGCCAGCCGCTAATTAAGTGTCCAGAGCCGTAGAGTACTCTTTGTAAAACCGAACTGACATTCTATCCGGACCTAGCGACTTATTTGCTTTCAATTCGCTCAGTTGTTTCTCTACTCCAACGATGCTTATTACTATGTCCTCTACACGGGAGTCTATGCGCTGTCAGTCGACAGTGTGTTTGTACGATTCTCTTGAGTGAATGGTTTCTTAAACGCGAATTTTAAAGCATCGGCTTTCGTTCTGCTATCTTCAACCGTCACATCAGACTTGTCAACGAGCGACTGGACAGAAGACTTAGACCTGCTTTGCAGCATTACATAGGACCAGAATATTCTCGGGTTCTCACCAGATCTTTTGCTTCGGCTCTACGGACTACATACACCCTTTTAAAAATGTACGCGCGGGAGCAATGTGAGGAAAAGAGCAAAGGGAAGGGAACTGGTGAAAAGCATGATCAGTACTGAATGATGATCAAGATCTGTCGTAATCAAATGTCTCTACTTCTGCTCTAGGTACATTTGAACGTGAGTAGCCCTCAAGCACCGGCTTCCTTATAATTTACATTTTTATCTGAACCTCTCCCAATACTAAAGATGACCCTACAACGGTCGCCACCCATAGTCTAAGTACAGCTCGTCCTCTTTGATCTTCAGGCTCCTGCCAACGATGAGATTGGAAATGGATTCGGGACAGATAGTCGACATTTTTTTTTTTTTGAGTCACCAGTCTTATGACTGATTTAATGCGGCCCACCACGAATTCCTCACCTTCAGCTCAGAGTAGCACTTGCAACCTACGTCCTCAACTATTTGCTTGATGTTTTGCAGTCTCTGTCTTCCTCTACAGATTTTGCCCTGTACAGCTCCCTCTACTACCGTAATGTCTTAATAGATGTCCTATCATCCTGTCCCTTCTCCCTGTCAGTGTTTTCAACGTATTCCTTTCCTCTCAGAATCTGCGCGGAAGCTCCTCATTCCTTACCTTATCAGTCCACATAATTTTCAACATTCATCTGTAACACCATATCTCAAAAGCTTCAGTTCTCTTCTGTTCCTGGTTTCCCATAGTCCATGTTTCACTAACGTACAATACTGTGCTCCAGACGTACATTCTCAGAAATTTCTTCCTCAAATTAATGCCTATGTTTGATACCAGCAGACTTCTCTTGGCCAGGAATGCCCTTTTTGCCACTGCTAGTCTCCTTTTGATGTCCTCCTTGCTCCGTCCATCAGTGGTTATTTTACTTCCTAGGTAGATGAATTCGTTAACTTCATCTACTTCGTGGCCATCAATTCTGATGTTAACTTTCTGGCTGTTTTCATTTACGCTATTTCTCATTACTTTCGTCTGTCTTTGATCTACTCTCAATCCATATTCTGTACTCATTAGACTGTTCATTCCATTCAGGAGATCATGTAATTATTCTTCACTTTCACTCAGGATAGCAATGTCATCACCGAATCGTATCACTGATATCCTTTCACCTTGCCGTCCCTCCCTATAGCTCACCCCTATCTTCCTCAGAATTTCGAAAATCTTGCACCATTTTACATTATAGAACGTCTTTTCCAGGTCGACAAATCCTATGAACGTGTCTTGATTTTTCTTTAATCTTGCTTCCACTGTCAACCGCAACGTCAGAATTGCCTCTCTGGTGCCTTTACCTTTCCTAAAGCAAAACTGATCGTCATCTAACAAATCCTCAATTTTCTTTTCCGTTCTTCTGTATATTATTCTTGTCAACAACCTGGATGCATGAGCTGTTAAGCTGATTGTGCGATAATTCTCGCACATGTCGGCTCATGCAATCTTTGGAATTTTTTCGATAGTCATAGTATGTCACCAGAGTCATGTCAATAGTCGTTTTTTGCCACTTCCTGCAATGATATTATAAATTCTGATGCAGTGTTATCTATCCTTTCTACCTCATTTGATCTTAAGTCCTCCAAAGCTCTCTTAAATTCTGAATCTAATATTGGACCCGCTATATCTTCTAAATCGACAGCTGTATCTTCTTCCATCACATCAGACAAATCTTCCCCCTCGCTTTCAACGTACTCTTTCCACGTATCCGCTCTCTCCTCTGCATTTAACAGTTGAATTCCCGTTGCGCTCTTAATGTTAGCAAACTTGATTTTAATGCCACCGAAGGTTGTTATGACTTTCCTGAATGCTGAGTCAGTCCTTCCGACAGTCATTTCTTTTTAGACTTCTTCACATTTTTCATGCAACAATTTCGTCTTAATTTCCCTGCACTTACTAATTATTTCATTCCTCAGCAACTTGAATTTCTGTTTTCCTGAATTTCCCTGAACATTGCCGGCCGGAGTGGCCGTGCGGTTCTAGGCGCTACAGTCTGGAGCCGAGCGACCGCTACGGTCGCAGGTTCGAATCCTGCCTCGGGCATGGATGTGTGTGATGTCCTTAGGTTAGTTAGGTTTAATTAGTTCTAAGTTCTAGGCGACTGATGACCTCAGAAGTTAAGTCGCATAGTGCTCAGAGCCATTTGAACCGTTTGAACCCTGAACATTTTTGTACTTCCTTCTTTCGTCGATCAACTGAAGTATTTCTTCTGTTACCCATGGTTTATTCACAGTTACCTTCTTTGTACCTATGGTTTTCTTTCCAACACGTGTAATTGCTCCTCTCAGAGACGTCCATTCCTCTTCAACTGTACTGCCTACTGGGCTATTCCTTATTGCTGTATCTATAGCCTTAGAGAAGTTCAAGCGTATCTCGTCGTTCCTTAGTACTTCTGTATCCCACTTCTTTGCATATTGATTCTTCGTGACTAATCTCTTAGACGTCAGCCTGCTCTTCATCACTACTATATTGTGATCTGCGTCTATATCTGCCCCTGAGTATGCCTTACAATCCCGTATCTGATTTCGTAATCTCTGTCTGACCATGATGTAATCTAACTGAAATCTTCCCGGCCTTTCCCAAGTATATCTCCTCTTCTTGTTATTCTTGAACAGAGCATTCGCCATTAGTACCTGAAATTTATTACAGAACTCAATTAGTCTTTCTACTCTCACATTCCTTGTCCCAAGCCCAAATTTTCCTTTAACCTTTTCTTCTACTCCTTCCCCTACAACAGCATTCCAGTCCCCCAGTACTATTAAATTTTCATCTCCCTTTACGTACTGTATTACCCTTTCAATTTCGTCATATACTTTAACTCTTCATCTTCAGCTTGCGACGTCGGCATGTAAACCTGCACTATCGTTGTCGGTGTTGGTTCGCTGTCGATTCTGATCAGAACAACCCTATCACTGAACTGTTCACTTTCTGCCCTACCTTCCTAATCATAACAAATCCTAATCCCTTTACATCATTTTCCGATGCTGTTGATATCGCCCTGTATTCATCTAACCAGAAATCCTTGTCTTCTTTCCATTTCACTTCACTGACTCCCACTATATCTAGCTTGAGCCTCTGCATTTGCCTTTTCAGATTTTCTAGCTTCCCTACAGCGTTCAAGCTTTTGACATTCCACGCCCCAACTCGTAGAACGTTATCCTTTCGTTGGTTATTGAATCTTTTTCTCATGGGCACCTCCCCCTTGGCAGTCCCCTCCGGAGATCCGAGTGGGCACTATTCCGGAATATTTTGCCAATGGAGAGGTCATCATGACACTTTTTTCAGTTACGGATCACATGTCCTGTGGATACACGTTACGTGTCTTTATTGCAATGGTTTCCATTGCCTTCTGCATCCTCATGCCGTTGATCATTCCTGATTCTTCCGCCTTCAGGGACAGTTTCCCACTCCAAGGAGGAGAGAATGTCCTGAATCTCTGTCTGTTCCTCCGCCCTCTTGACGAAGCCGCTTGCGGAATGAGGGGGACTTCTTATGGCCGAAGTCTCCGGCCGCCAGTGCAAATTATAAATGATAGTTTAAGCGGTTTCAGATTTTTAACGCGGGACTGATAACATTTTGATTACTAAACAAAGATGCAACCATTAGACCGTAGTGTATAGATATAACGAAAAGCAGGTAAAGGAAACATTTTCAGTCTTCTGCACGGTGCGCCAAGACGCGGAACAAACGCTAAAATGCATGCAGGAGCTGTTGCCACTGATGTTTTGTCTGCAACATGGGACAGAGACCGAGATTTCAATTTTTCTGCATAAATCATGACCGCAGATTGTTTTTTCGTGTTTAAGTTTGCAAGTGTTACCTTGGTGGCGCTAAAGTAATTTACTATACATAGTACTTTTATCCACTGAGAAGACTTAAAAACAGTGAACGCTATGAAAACAACTGCATAATGACAACTTTAAACTCACGATTTACCATCAAGCACTCCCAGTGATTCTGTTCTCGAGACGAAGAGAACCAAAACACAAAGATCAGTATAATTACCTCTCACTTCGTAATTCCATATCCACTTAATTTTTTACGATAATTCACGAGCTGTTTCAGAATAATGTCTGTAATGACGTCGTTGGCGGTTTACGTGACAGAAACTTTTAAAAGTATGCGGGCTCGCTAGTCACGGCAAACAGCGACAACCAAGGCTGTTTACAAATTACTAGATGATGGCTGCAGCAGAAAAGGAACACATCAGGTGAATCTGAAACGGCATAAAAACAAACTAATTGTAACAGACAAGCTTATTTAGGGATAAAAAACAATCTCTTCCTTTGCAAGTGACGAAATACTCCTGATGTATGATTCCACGCTGCTGTGAGACGCGTATCAGTATTGCGGTGTGATGCTTTGTATAACTCTTTACTCATGAGAAGACAAAAACTGCTCATAAAAAGTTGGTATTGGCATGACAGTGACTTCCTCTCCTTATAATGCAATTATATAAACTGTGTACTTTGGTGTATATTTGGCCTGGTGATTAATGACTTGAGAAAAAAAGAAAATATAGCTGATCATCAACTTTAATTACGGGCAGTAATACAATGGAAAATTGTATAAAAATCTCATGCATTTCGACTGTTCGTGTTAAATAGGGTAGTAAGTTCTGGCAGACTGTGGTACATTGTTTGCATTTTTTATGGATGGACGCGGCGGCTGATACGCAGACACAATATTTAAACTCTCAGTGATTGCAAAATCAAATAACCAAGTATAGTATGGAGTCCTCTAATATCAGAGTGTTTGACTGCTGTAGGTGACATTGGGGACATAGCAGACGAGAGACTCATCTTGGGGTTAAAGCTCCGTGTTTTTCAAATAAATAGGTTATCTAAAAGGATTCTGCTTTAAGCAACCATAATTTTTCGCCTTTTTCACCCATTCACCTTTCGGTGAAGTTTCGCGATCGTCGTTGAATTCATCTTGGTCTGTCGAAAGACAGGAAAAGACTGCCGTAGGAAGATACAGAGTTTTGGGGCTATGGTCATTATATTCATAACATCTTAAGAAATTATATACTTTAATAGCATATACTAACGTTAATGCAGCTGCTTGTTGGCTTAAAATGAAATTGTTGATGTTTGGGTTATTTTGCGCTTCGTAGAACTGTATTAACTTACTGAAGTTTTTATATGTCACATTCTATTGTCAACGTCGCTATGTTAATTATTTTTCATGTTTGTTTGCTAGGTTACTGTAATTGGTTATGAAAACATTTCTGCTTATTGGTTATGAGGACATTATACTTTGTAAACTGATGAATGTTGGGATAGGGTTTTGTGTGTGTGTGTGTGTGTGTGTGTGTGTGTGTGTGAGTGTGTGTGTGTGTGTGTAATTTGTTTCTATCTGCTTGTTGTACTTCCCTCGTTGCCAAGACTATATGAAAACTATACTGGCAACACAATGTTTCACAGTTTACATACTGTTCGATTATTCCACCACACTTTTTTGAGTTCTGGACGAGAATTACGTTGAGAACGAAGTATTTGAAACCATAGTGAAACCCATGCAATACAGAATAATTCATTGGCAATGTTACGTTAATGACGCCATGTATTATACAGACGAAACACGGAGTTGCACAGTTACACACATGGACTCCGCAATACTATAAAGGCAGGTTCACTCAAAGACAGAGTTCACCAGAGAAACAGAAATTTAGAAAAAAATTAAATTTTGCAGACCTTACAATACACAGAAACAACAACCAACGCGAATTTTCCATATGCAGAAAACCTATTAGCGCTCGCAGAACAATTCACAAGACCTCAAACCACTCTATAACCCACAAACAACGTTATATCAAATACATACTAGCATAGATTAAATAAAACTCCACTCTTTGAGGACAGATATAAAAATTAACTACAGTCTGTAAAGTAAACAGCTGTTGAAAGTGTATATGAAATAACCCTTATATACAAACTGAACCACCAACTTAAAACGAAAACGAAAGATACACTTAACGCATAAAAACAAACAGGTCATCACCAACATAAAAACACAGGTGCACTGAAAAAACACACAATGCACATAGACATAACACGCCTGAACAGTCAATATCCATGTCAACAACCGAATGGTACTCAGTCATAGTATTACAAGGAGTTAAGCAGCTTACATGGTTGACAACATACAAAACAAAAACTGAATATATCCTATGGGACAGTTAATCAATACTCAGTTTAAGAGATACAGGCAAGAGATGTTTTTGTAGATACCCAAAGACGATCTAAGATTGTTTCAAATTCTAACTCTGAATGTCTCTCTGTGTCGCAAAGTTCTTCCTCTGCTCGAACCAAGCTGCGACAACATCATCTTCTTTCCTACTCGTATCATCTTTGAGATTGACACCTTTAGACATTCTGGTACACAAGACGTCCAATGATTCTTGTATCACATCTGAAGAAATTAATGTACTTGAAGATCTCGTAATGTTAGTTTAAAAAAATACTTTTCCGACGTTTCACTAAGAAACTTCTTTTGTCTGTGGTGTCCTGTCTTCATTTATCCATTCGACACGCAAGTCGCCGAAGTGGCGTCAAATCGAAAGACTTGCACCCGCCGAACGGTCTACCCGACGGGAGGCCGTAGTCACACATTTTACATATTTAACATAATATTATCACAGTAAGATTCAATTAATAACCTTGGTAAACAAATTACTTTCAGAGAAACTTCGACATTTTAAACAGACGTATGATTCTATATTAACATAGGTACTTGTGTAACTTCTGTTACTAACTATAGCTATTTTTCTTTCATGAAAATTGATAATAAATCTCTTTATCTATCTTTTGTTCAGAATATGTTTGTCTTACTTCGGTCTCATTATTAACGAATATGTATCTCTCACTTTGGTACCAGTTCACAACGACACAAAACACTGTATACTTTCCAGCATGCCATAGTCAGTCTTAAAAGAAAATCATCCGCTCATTAACAGCCTCTAGGCACCAATTTCAACTCCTTCTGCTTCGAAGAACAATTATTCAAGGTTTTACCTTACCAATACTTATAGTCGTACGCCTACTCATGTAGAGTAGGTCGTTGATCAGAGCAGCTTGTTTAGGCCAGGAGTGCTTTCCTCTACGCAACATATGACAAAAAATAAAATGAGTAACTACATAACTGAGGGACAGATTATTCAGTATACGAATATACTATCTATGTGATGTGTTGCATGAAATTAACGAACAGCTTCTGTGGCTGTTAAAATCATATGCATAAGAATCTGAACCGAAATGTCATAAACTAAGATCTTTACACACCTCCAAAAGGAAAAGTTCATTGGCGTCATATTTGCTTAGTTAGTTGCTCCTATACGAAAGGAGAAATAATCTCTGGAGAAAGTTCTGAGCTCGTTAACGGCTGCCAAACCACTTTCTTCAACACTAAGACAAAAACAAGTTCTCACAACGTAGCAGGCGTGCCGCTGTAAACTTTTAATCGTCTGTGAAGTTACATTGTTCGAAAACGTATAAATCACGTCACAAGACTAAGAGCAGATTTTCGTCATAACTCCCGTAAATGCCTTCATTTATAAGACAAAATCAATAAACGAAATATGACTGATATATAAGAGCGGAGTAAAATGAAAGACGTTGCATGTTTAAATTACTGCGAGGAACAATATATATCCAATATGAGTAAATGTTTAGTGTCATTTTATTTGTAGTCATCAGTCCTTCTTTAAACACATTTTAAGCGCCGAAACCACTCCAAGTCTGTCAGCTACTCGGCTTACAGTAGGGAGAGATGCACGTTGGTAGTTATTAGAAGGAAAGTTTAGTTGATCTTGCTTTCGCATTTCAGTGACTATGCACTCTTTCTGTCTGCCTCAGTAGCTGAACTGTGCCGGCACGGTAGCTCAGCGTGTTCGGTCAGAGAGCTGCCTGGTCTCTGTAACAAAGAACTGAGTGAAGGGATCAACGACGAACTTCAACGGATGTTATGTGACGTCCGCTACGACCAAATACAACTAACAATAACGAACAAAAGGCAAAAAAAGTGTCAGCGCAGCTGATTGCCATGTAGGAGGCCTGGGTTCGATTCCCGGCACTGCCAGGGTTTTTTTTTCGGTCGGTGGACTAGGGGGAGTGGACACAGACTGTATGAGACGAATTTTGAAAGGGAATATTGAGAAACCCCACATGTTCTTTTTTTTTGGTGATATTGAGTTACCTATGGTTCTGTACATTAAACTTATAAGACGATCATAATATAGAGGAAGCCTATATGTTCTGCCATTTTCTGTGCCACACTTAAATTGAGAAACGCCACATGTACAAAAAATTGTGCTTTCTTAAAATTTTAATTTGTCAGCACTGTTTTAAATAGAGAGAATAATCTATACTGTCTTCTACTCTTTGGTTTAGTCGATTTCTATCGTTACTGGTGGAAAAATGCCAGAAACTGGTAGTGAGTGACAAATATCAGGAAATAATGAAGAAAAGAAAGAATGAAATGAAGTTTCCGAAAGATATAGCCATAAAATGAGCAAGAAAAATAATGAAGCATAAATAAAATATCGGAAAGGAGATAAAGAGTGCAACCAAAACGTCATGGTTATGACTGCAGATGAGCTCTAACCTGAAACTTAGCACTGATTCAAAATTAAGGCTCAATTATCATTGCCACCAGGGCAGTTACAGTTGAGATAATAGTGAACAAGAAGCGTGCAGATAAATTCTTCAAGAAATTACATCCAGTTAAAGCGAAAGCGGAAACTGTTTTGCTGTTGCAGGCCTCTCACTTTATTTTATGCTGAACCTGCAATTGCATCAGATACCGGTACAAGATACATTTCAGTTGTGTCAGCTTTCGGCAAATGTCTTCAATGCACTTTACTTACAGAGCGGAAACGCCAGGTCTTACCTGTGTCATGAAGGAAAAGCACGAAGGAACTCAATAAAGTCTGTTACTTTCCTTTTGGTTATATAAATGAAAATGTTGGACAACATGCTTAACACCTTCATTTGTTCTTCGACCCTTGAGGAGGCTAACATAGAAACCATGCAATGGTGAGATTTTGCTTAATGGTTGTGGCACAGGTAAGATTTCAGTTCATCACCCATTATTTTCCAATAAGTGGTCAATCTTCTCTCCCATATGATAGAGATTTCAACATAGTAAAAAGGAAAATAAAAAAGGCGGATAGGATACATTTTATGATACAAGATCAATGATAGAGTCCGCGACAAATACGATATTTGATGTGAAAATACCAAAACCGAAAGAGGTCCGAAATTTTAAGGAATGGTGACCAAAGTTCTACCGAAAGAAACTGAAGGAAGGGCTACACAAAGAAGCAGCAAACACGACTTTCATGTAACGCAATTCATGCAGTTCTGCTATTCACATGAAAGCCTTGGTACTGTTACGCCACCCAGTCATGGAGCAGAAGATCACACATCCCAGATGGCTGATACGTTTGTAATTCTATCAATACCTGTAAGTCAGGCTTTTCAATATCACGTTCTATAAATGAGAAGAAAATAGATGGTCTGCAGCTATTTCTACCATTGCCACCAAAGGAAGAAATCATCAAAAATGGCTCTGAGCACTACGCGACTTAACTTCTGAGGTCATCAGTCGCCTAGAACTTAGAACTAATTAAACCTAACTAACCTAAGGACATCAAACACATCCATGCCCGAGGCAGTATTCGAACCTGCGACCGGAGCGAAGAAATCACCCAGAATTTCTATCCTTATTAGGCATCTGGCAAATACGTGTCAAAGAATGAACCATACGTGGAGTATAATGGAAAATAGGCGTAATCTGTTTGATTCTTGTCCATATTAATAATAAAGTGTGGGTTAAGTAATGATTTATGCACATTTATTACAAAATATTGAGAAAGCCCACATGTTTACTACATAAATTTTAACTTAACGTCAAGAAAATGCATCAAGATTGTCTGCAGCGCACTGCCATTCTTCCCCCTACATTAATTTCAACAAAAAATAATTAAAAAAACGGAATTTCAGCATAGTTTTAAATCTCGAAAGCTTTTGTATTTCCTGAAAAATTTGATTTTTTGACATATGGGGTTTCTCAATATTTCCATTCAGTTGAGGAGCTACCTGATCGAGTAGTAGCGGCTACAGGTCACAAAAGCTGACAACGACCGTGAGAGCGGTATGCTGACACTACGTCCATACATACTGCATCCAATAACGCCATTTTCGGAGGACGACACGGAGATCGATCGGTACGCATGGGCCTGGCAGGGACTGTGGCCGGACTTTACGTTTTTACCTACCACTTCTGAACTATGACTGCTTTTTCTTGTAGATGACTTTCACAAGAGCAAGTAGTTGTTTTTGTTGTTGTGGCCTTCAGTCCGAAGACTGGTTTGATGCAGCTTTTAACAACCTCCTTTGTTACCCACAATTGAGTGGCCGTTAATTGTAATAAATGTTCATGGATTAAAAGTATTGGCCGAGTCTAGTGGTAGTTTTACGGAAAAAATACTCATCTTGTTTTTTAAGAATCTTCTTCAGTCCGTTGCTTGAATTTCTTCCGTCTAGAAGCCAGGTTCTCTTATAGGTCTGGAAACCCTATAGGTTGACGTGTTTCCTGAAATAACATACACGACAAACTGATTCGTATGTAATTTCCATTTTTAATTGTCCGAGATGCCTTTCTGTTATCGATTACAATGTTCACTCAGCGATATACATTCCATTTGTACGCAACTCCAGAAAACTTTACATCTATCCTTCCTTCCGTCCTGCCAGACAACATACAACCAACTGGCACCCAGTTAACTTCGTTCCAAAGTACATCAGTAAAGATATAGTCATACTAAGATGAAACATAGAACATCAACGCGAAAATAATTTACAGAAAATGAAATTCACTCAGCAGCACAATAGAATAATTATGGTAGTATGTATTCACATAAATAAAAATTTATCTATTTGTAACACAGTACTTTTATGAAAGTTGATTTTTAATCACAGGGGTTAATGTGTTAGCAAGTCATATACTACTTTACAGTCAGAATTTGAAACATTTCAGATAAAGTTCGAAAAAATGATAAGATCGTTAATTTGAGAACATACGTGGTCCAAACAGCTTATTGCACGTTACAATCTCACCACGTTATTCTATCCTGTGCAACCCTCTTCACCTCCAAATAACTACAACAACCTACCTCCTTCTGAATCTGCTAAATGTATTCATCTCATTTCTAACCCTCACACTTCCTCCAGTACTAAATTGGTTATCCCATGATGTCTCAGATTGTGTCCCCTCAACCGATCCTTTCTTTTAGTCAAGTTGTGCCACAAATTTCTTGTCTCCCCATTTCTATTCAGTACCTCCTCACCGGTTACGCGATCTACCCATTCTTCTGTAGCACCACATTTCAAAAGCCTGTATTCTCTTATTGTCTGTTTATAGTACATGTTTCACTTCCTTACAAGGCTATTACCATAACAAAAGACTTCCTAACACTTAAATATACATGAGATGTTAACGAATTTCTTTTGTTCAGAAACTCTTTTGTTACCAATGTCAGTCAACATTTTACATCCTCTCTTCTTCTGCCATCATCATTCATTTGTCTACATAAATGGTAAAACTCATCTACTACTTTAAAAGTCTCGTTTCCTAAACTAATTCCCTCAGCATCGCCTGATTTAATTCATCCTTGATCGTTGTTTCGCATCTGTTGATATTCATCTTATGTCTTTCTTTCAAGACCCGACCCACTCTCTTCAAATGCCGTTCCAAGCCCTTTGCTGTCTCTGATAGAATTATCGTGTTTGGGTTGTTCGTAGCTATGAGACAGAAAGAGGGAGAGAGGAAGACAGAGAGATTAAAGAAATGCATCGACTATTGCTCTACCTCCCCACAGAGCTTTTTTTCTTCATAACGCATAGCCTGTCGATCAGAAACTTCAGGCCATTTCTATTCTCCTTGCTAGCAAAATTTCTTTCAGTAAATGAGTTCGAACGTATTTCCTTACAGTCGACTGCAACTACGTGCTGTAAGAGCACATCTAGACTTGAAAATGTAACAGGAATTACCGACAACGCTGTGTCTAACAGGTACACAACATATCTGTAACTGAAGGTCGAAAAACTTGAATTACATTCCGACAGCACCAAACATTCTCAGTAAAGTGCTTTACTGCGGTGTCCATTATCAACTTAACTATTTATCAACACCTTATACACGTGCTGTCATCCTGCCTCTCATTTGGGTAAGGTTACTTAAACACATTTTTTCTGGCCTATTCGTTCAACTACTGCCCTGTTTGCTACTCTACCTTCACACTTTATATTCGAGTTCCGTGTGCAGCTTCACACCTCAAACGCTGCACCTTATCCTTTTCTAGTTTCCCCATTCTCAGTGGCACTGTTTCTAAAGTATTTCAACGTTTTCACTTCCATTATATTTTCTGATTTTTATACACAGCAATGCTTTACTAAATGAACCCTTTCTTCCTCTTCGTCGATCACACAGTTGCATAGCTCTGCCCTCTCGCCTGTACAGCTTCGCAGTTGCACATCATAAGTTAACATACACTGGTGTCCAAAATTAAATCAATAAACCACTATTTCCCCCTTTTGTGGCTAATTCATGGTATAAGCATACATAATGTCAATAGATGTCCGTACAATCGTGTTCTGCACGGAAGGTAACATTCCGGCCAATGAAAAACAATGCCAACGATGACGTGAGGGCACCTATTAAACGGGGTAGTGTTTACTGGGTAGTCTCACATCCACAATCGCTTTGTATACAGTCACAGAGGGTGCAGTATGGCACAAAGAAGACGGCTACCAGACTCACAGCGATGGAGGGCAATAAGAAGAATTGAAGCAGGACAGTTGCAAACTGATGTGGCCCGAAGGCTTAATGTGAATCGTTCTGTTATTTCTCGGAGTGGCAACAGTTTATAGGGACCTAAACGGTATCTGGAAAACCAGGGCAGGGCCGACCATCTGTGTCATCAAAAAGAGACAAGGGTTATTTGACCGTAAGGGCAGGACGGTACCGCCTTAGATTTGCTCGGCAACTGGCTTGTGTCCTCGCTGTAGCCCCTGGACCTGTTGTATCGAGACAAACGATGTAGAGAAGGCTTCGGTGGAGTAGCCTTTATTGCGGAAACCTTCCGTATGTGTACCTCCGATGCGTCTTCACAGAAGGGAACATTTAGAGTGGAGTCGTCAACATGCCACTTGGACAGTCAAGCAGTGGGTCAATGTTCTTTTCGCAGGTAACTTCCGATTCTCGATGTATTCGCATCTGGAGGTGACGTGGAACACGATTTCGGAATCCAAACATTGTGGAAAGAGACCGATATCGAGGAGGCGTGAGCAAGGGTTCATGAAATTGTTTGGGTGAATCGTCGAGGTTGAACTGCTGGTAGGTGTCGCAGCGATATCTTGGGTCCGCACCTCGTGGTCGTGCGGTAGCGTTCTCGCTTCCCGCGCCCGGGTTCCCGGGTTCGATTCCCTGCGGGGGCAGGAATTTTCTCTGCCTCGTGATGACTAGGTGTTCTGTGCTGTCCTTAGGTTAGTTAGGTTTAAGTAGTTCTAAGTTATAGGGGACTGATGACCAAAGATGTTAAGTCCCATAGTGCTCAGAGCCATTTGAACCATTTTTTTCGAGATCTTGGGACCTCATGTACGGCTGTTGCGAGGTGGTGTGGGCCCAGACCTCCTACTGATGGACGATAATACTTGACCTCATAGAGCAGAGGCGGTTGTGTTTTCTTGGAAACGGAAGATACTGTATGCATGGCGTGGCCCGCTCGCTCTCCCGATTTGAATCCCATAGAGCATGTCTGGAATGCACTAGAGTGACAGGCTGCGTCACGTCAGCATCCACCAACAACTCTCCAAGACTTGTGGTCAGCTCTGCAGGAAGAATGGGCGTTATTGTCTCAACATGAGACTGATGACATCACTCACAGCATTCTCCGTTGTTGACAGGCCTGTATTGCTGTCAGAGATGATCACACCCCATGCTAAGCACATTTATCCAGTTACCAGAATGGGTGCACAAATTCGTTACGTTGGAGAAAACGAAGAACATTTTTGCCTACCGCTATGCAATTTGCAGTTTACATTCTGTGTTCTTTACATCGTTTCTTCATTACTATCTCCTGTGTACAATGCTTTGTGGCAAAATAAACGCAACCTTGCAAAATTTCCGTTTGTTCAAATGGTTCAAATGGCTCTGAGCACTATGGGACTCAACTGCTGAGGTCATTAGTCCCCTAGAACTTAGAACTAGGTAAACCTAACTAACCTAAGGACATCACACACATCCATGCCCGAGGCAGGATTCGAACCTGCGACCGTAGCGGTCTTGCGGTTCCAGACTGCAGCGCCTTTAACCGCACGGCCACTTCGGCCGGCTTTCCGTTTGTTGCTTTAATTTTTGACACCAGTGTATTTACTTTTTATATATTGATGTCACAGTGGACAAATGTTTTAAAAACTACTTTACTGCAACTGCTTTTACTACAGTAGAAATTGTAGCACGTGCTTTTAAAAAAAAACAGGGATACTGTATGGAGATATGGAATAGAGACGGAGATGAAGAGCGAGACGGCTCTTGCGAATCCTCAAATCGGATATAACTATCATCGCGTGCTGTCGAAAATTATTGTCCCACATCGTGACGACCCGACTATGCTACGTCTCTTCAGTACAAGTACACAGTAGTGCAAGCAACCCTCACTGCGTGGCATGAAGGCCTGATTAACGGCTAGTTACAGCAAGACCAGATACACCTTCTTTTTCTTTTTTCTTTTTAAAGAAAAGACGCACTACGAAGGAATTACCCGCATGGAACAAAATCTGTAGATGAGATGTTCAGGTACAGAAAAGAAAATTTTTACAGTTTCAGAAAAATCTGAAGATTTATTGAAGAGTAAGAGCTTCACAAAACCGGCCGCTGTGGCCGAGCGGTTCTAGGCGCTTCTGTCTGGAACCGCGCTTCTGCAACGGTCGCAGGTTCGAATCCTGCCTCGGGCGTGGATGTGTGTGATGTTCTTAGGTTAGTTATAAGTCTAGGGGACTGATGACCTCAGATGTTAAGCCCATAGTGCTCAGAGTCATTTGAGCCATTTTGAGCTTCACAAAATGAGCAAGTCAATAACGCGTTGGTCCACCTCTGGCCCTTATGCAAGCACTTATTCGGCTTGGCGTTGATTGATAGAGTTCTCGGATGCCCTCCTGGGGGACACTGTACCATATTCTGTCCACTTGGCGAGTCAGATCGTCAAAATACCTAGCTGGATGGTAGGCCCCGCCCACGAAGCTCGAAACGTTCTCAATTGGCGAGAAATCCGGCGACATTACTGGCCAAGATAGAGTTTGGCAAGCGCGAAGACAAGCAGTAGAAACTATCGCCGGGTGCGTGGGGGCGTTATCTTGCTGAAATGTAAGCCCAGGATGGCTTGCCATGAAGGGCAACAAAATGGGGCGTAGAATATCGTCGACTTACCGGTGCGCTGCAAGGGTCCTGCGGATGACAACCAGAGGGACCCTGCTGTGAAAAGAAATGACACCCCAGACAATCACTCCTCGTTGTAGAGCGGCATGGTGGGCACCAGTCAGCTAGGTATCTCACCGCTGTCCGGGGCGTCTCCAGACACGTCTTCGGCGCGGAATCTCATTGACTGGAGTAGAACTGTCTTCAGTGATGAATCCCACTTCGAATCGAGTACGTTGACCAGCGAATACGTATCTGAAAACGTCCCGTACAGGGTGATATACCAACCTGTCGCCCGCTATATGACCCTACAACCATGTGGTGCTCTGGAGTGCTATTTCTTTTCATAGCAGGACCTCTTTGGTTGTCATCCGCAGCACCTTTACAGCACAGCAGTCTTGTTGTTCTCATGGCAAGCCTCCCTGGGCTCATGTCCAAAACTAAAGCAACAAACCACTGTTTCCCTATCCGGTGTCTGAGTCACGACAAAGTCATACAAACTGTCAACAGATGTCCGGACGATCGTACCTTCCAAACTATCTCTCATCCTGATACTCTCGGTGATACTTTTTACCTTCACTATTTTTTATTTTTGCATGAAAGTCTTACCTGAAGTTTCCTGATGCAGTCGACCTGCTAAGCGACAGCACCAACTCATACCGTGTGACTTCGTCGTCTTCTACAGCTGGAAGAGAGCTTTGTAGTATTCAAGCTACGAAATGACATTAACCATTTTTTAAGCAACTTTTCTGTATTTTGTGGCTACTATGTAACAATTACAAAGTTTGGTGAACAAGTCTCTTACTAATCAGAACGCCATCTCCCTAGAGAATATTTGAACATAACAGTAGAATCTCACAACAGAATGACATTACTCTTAAGCTCCTATCAACTGCTTTCCAGGCGTTGTCATTGTTGGCAGCGCCTCTTGTTCTCTGCCTTCCAAAACATTGCCAAGCCGCAACGCAAACACGTAAGGGACACTACCACAGCAGGTCGCGTTTTTCCCGTGTCCTTTGCTCACGCTTCTTTCATCATCTCTACACATACGTCAGGTCAAAATTACCCCACCAGGGCGTCCACAACTCTTTTGTGGATACGTGCATAGCGAGCATGGGACCCCGAGCTAATGTGGCCCTCCTTCCTTTCCGGACTGCATACCTTCCTTTTCCGCATCCTTCCCTATCTCCCATCTTCGCCCCCCCCTCCCCTCACCTCCAGCTCTTTCCTTCCCTACCCCCCCCCCCCCCTCCGGGAGTATGTTTTGTGCCTACGTCCGGAGACGGATGCTCGAAAATGTAACACATTCTTTGCTTTCTCTGCTTGCACGTCTTCATCCTTTGTCCTTCTCTTTTCCTTACCTCTTCTCTTTACCCTTTTCTCTGCTGCGGCGTTTGAGACCTCTCTTCTTTCCTTTCCCTTTCTTTGTTTTCCTTTTCTCTTTTTTCCTCCCTGTGAGTGTCTGAAGGCCGACCCACGCATTTTCATGCGTAGCTGGTGATGGGGTAACGCGTAATTCCCCGCCCCGCATAGACGGGTAGGACACGTACGTACCCCTTGTTATGGTCAGGCCCAGGGAGGGGTGATTACCCGAGCTGATACCTTCCGAAAGTGCCGATTGGTCCCTCCGTCCGTTTCTCGGGAGGTGTGACCTGAGGTGTGAACAATCACCTAAGGCGGGAGTGCCCTCAGAGAGGGCCCCCACAAGGGAGGAGCGCGCCATCGAAGACGCCGGTAATCATGGGCAATGGTTTCCTCATCTTCCACTATGTCTGCTCACAAGCGTAAGTTCACTGAGTCTCAGCCACAGACAGTTCTTCCATCGTTGCCACAGTTCCTTGTTGTTTCTCGGTCTGACGAAGGTCACGACTTCTCCATGGTCAACCCTTTCATTATTCAGAAAGGTGTCGACGGAATTGCAGGTGCTGTAAAGTCTTGTTCCAGATTACGGAATGGCACCTGGTTGTTAGAAACAGTCAGTGCCCTCCAGGCACAAAAATTGCTGCGTACTTCACTGCTCCACACCTTCCCTGTCTGGGTGGATGCACACCACACTTTAAATTCCTCACGTGGAGTCGTTTATACACGCTCCCTCGACGGATTGTCCGACAAGGAAATTCAACACTACCTGTCTGACCAGGGCATAACGGCTGTTCATAGAGTCATGAAAAGGGTTGACACGAACATCGTTCCAACCCATACTATCTTCTTGACATTTGACAGAGTTCAACTCCCATCGAACATAAAAGCGGGCTATGAGATAATTTCACCCCTACGTCCTAAACCCTACGCATTGCTATCGATGTTCAATCATACCAGCCAGTCCTGTTCCAACCCAGCCAAATGTGTTACGTGTGGCAAGGATGCCCATGAGGGTGCTTATCCACCTCCATCCCCTCATTGCATCAACTGTATGGGTGACCACGCTGCTTCCTCTCGAGTTTGCCCCATTTTTAAAGAGGAAAAGCTCATTTAGGAAATCAGAGTGAAGGAAAAGGTGTCGACCTTTGCTGCTCGAAAATTATTCTCCAGTCGAAAGCCCACTGTGCCTCAGGCAGGAAAATACAGCACTGTCCTTGCCTCTCCTCGGCCAACAAAGGAGGCGGCCACGCAGACTTGTGATCTCACCTTTAGTGACATGGTCGTCAGATCGGCCAGCGCAAAGATCGCCCGTTCAACCTCCCCACTTTCGCCTGCTCACTCTATGGCTCACCCTTCATCGGGTTCTGCTAAATCTCGACCCAAAAGTCAGACACCCGGACTTCCAAAAAAGAGCATACTCGTGAAGATTTTTTATGTATCCCAACTTCATAACTATCGGTTCCTCCTTCATCTAAACATCATGTTTCCAAGAAGGCTAATAAGAAACCCAGTTCCTCTCCTTCTCCGCCACGGCGTGTCTCATCTACAGCACCGCCTGGCGGTAACCGCCCTCGGCCGTCTTCTGTGTTGCCGAGGCGCACTGCTGGCGGCCGATCACCCGGCTGATCGCTGGTGGTAGGAGCTGCTCCTGAACATCCTATGGATCAGGATCTTCTGCCTTCGGCTGAGTGCCGTTCCACGCTGTCGGTCGCAAGCTCTGAGCAGTCGCTGAGTTGACGGCAATCTTGGTCACATTCTTCCATTTTCTGTCCACCCTATGTCCATTATCCATTGGAATATCAGCGGCATTCGAGCCAATCGCGATGAATTGACGATCCTCTTATGATCCTACTCGCCGGTCATCTTCTGCGTTCAGGTAACAAAGCTGCGTCCCCACGACTGCTTTGTTTTCCCCCATTTTCAGTCAGCCCGATTTGATCTCCCCTCTGTTGAAGGCGCTCCAGCACATGAGGACTCATGATTCTTCTCCATAATACTCTCCATTATCACCCAATCCCCTTAAACACTTCCTTAAAAGCAGTCGCTGTCCGTCTTTCCCTTTCTGGATACACCTTCTCTCTTTGTACTGTATACATTCCATCTTCCACACCAATGGCACGAGCTGATCTCCTTCATCTTCTTGGTCAGCTTCCACCCCCCTACTTGCTGGTTGGGACTTCAGTGCCCACCACCCGCTTTGGGGATCTCCACATCATTGTCCGCGTGGCTCACTATTGCTAGACGTCTTCCACCAAGCGGATCTTATTTGCCTCAACACTGGGGACCCTACATTTTTGTCTGCCTCCATGAGAAATTTCTCTCATTTGGACCCTTCGGTCAGTACTGTTCCGCTAGCTCGGCGCTTCAAATGGTTCGCCCTTCCTGATACACACTCGAGTGACCACTTTCCATGTGTCCTTCGATTGCAGCCACAACTGCCATATATGCGCCCGAGACGCTGGAAGTTTGCACAAGCCGATTGGACACTTTTTTCGTCTCTAGCGACATTCGATGATCGTCACTTTCCTAACGTCGATGATGAGGTCACTCATATTACAGACGTTATTCTTACAGCTGCGGAACGTTCAATACCTCGCACCTCTGAATTGCCCCAGCGCCCCCCAGTTCCTTGGTGGAACGAGGCATGCCGTGACGCAATACGTGAGCGGCGACGTGCTCTTCGCGTTTTCAGACACCATCCTACTTTGGCCAACTGTATCCGCTATAAGCAGTTCCGTGTGCGGTGCCGTCGCGTCATCCGCGATAGTAAGAAGGCGAGCTGGGACTTCTTTACTAGCTCGTTTAACACCTTCACTCCCTCCTCGGATGTTTGGAGTCGGATTCGACGGTTATCAGGCGCGCCTAGTTTCTCCCCGGTCTCTGGGCTCACTGTCGCGCATGATACATTAGTGGACCCCGTCGCAATTTCTAACTCATTGGGTCAACACTTTGCTGAGATTTCGAGCTCTTCAAATTACCCGCCAGCGTTTCTCCCGAAGAAACGTGCAGCAGAAGTGCGATCTCTTGCTTTCTCCTCTCAAAATCGCGAAAGCTACAATACTGTTTTCTCCATGCGGGAACTCCAACATACACTCTCTTCTTCTCGCTCCTCCGCCCCAGGACCGGTTGGTATCCACATCCAAATGTTGCTGCATTTATCATACCATAGTCTTCGTTACCTCCTTCACCTTTATAATCGAATTTGGACCGACAGTTCTTTTCCTAGACGATGGCGGGAAGCTATCGTCGTTCCTGTTCCGAAACCTGGAAAGGACAAACATCGCCCCTCTAGCTATCGCCCCATATCTCTCACGAGTAGTGTATGTAAGGTTTTGGAGTGTATGGTGAATTGCCGTTTAGCTTGGTGGCTGTAATCCCGCAGTCTCTTAACAACTGCCCAATGCGGTTTCTGAAAGCATCGTTCTGCAGTTGACCATCTTGTTGCTCTCTCCACTTATATCATGAACAATTTTCTTCGGAAACGCCAAACAGTAGCAATATTTTTTGATCTGGAGAGAGCATACGATACCTGTTGGAGGACAGGCATCCTCCGCACACTGTTCTCTTGGGGCTTTCGCGGTCGGTTGCCCCTTTTTCTTCGCGAATTTATGGCAGAGCGCACATTTAAAGTGCGGGTGAACACTACTCTCTCCCGTACTTTCTCCCAAGAAAACGGGGTACCCCAGGGCTCCGTGCTAAGTGTTGTACTGTTTGCCATTGCCATAAATCCAATTACGGATTGTCTCCTTCCTGATGTCTCGGGCTCCCTCTATGTGGACGATTTTGCGATCTACTACAGCTCTCAACGGACCAGCCTTCTTGAACGACGTCTTCAAGGCTGTCTCGATCGCCTCCACTCTTGGAGCATCGAAACAGGCTTCCGCTTTTCTCCCAGTAAGACCGTTTGTGTTAATTTTTGGCGTCGTACGGAGTTTCTTCCACCTTCCTTACATCTAGGACCTGTCAACCTTCCGTTTTCGGACGTCGCTAAATTCTTGGGTCTTATGTTTGACAGAAAACTGTGCTGGTCCTCCCACGTTTCCTATCTTTCGGCTTGCTGTCTGCGATCCCTCAACACCCTCCGTGTCCTGAATGATACCTCCGGTGGTCCTTCTCCGCCTCTATCGCGCCTTAGTGAGCTCGAAATTGGACTACGGAAGCATAGTTTACTCCTCTGCTCGGCCGTCTACTCTTCGGCGTCTCGACTCCACCACCGTGGATTACGTTTAGTGTCTGGAGCTTTTTACACCAGCCCTGTGGAAAGCCTTTATGCTGAGACCGCTGAACCTCCGCTGTCCAATCGGGGAGCTGTCCTTCTAAGTCGTTATGCTAGCCATTTGTCTTCCATGCCTGCTAATCCGGCCCATGACATTTTTTTCGACTCCTCCTTGGATTTAGGGTATGCAGGCCGCCCTTCCTCCCTACTACCACCGGGAGTCCGCTTCCGTCAACTGCTCCATTCTCTTTCCTTCCGCTTTCCAAAAACTTTCTTGACAACTTGGGGTATAGCACCGCCTTGGCTCCTTCCCCGGTCCTGCCTGCTCCGTGACCTGTGTCAGTTTACCAAGGATGGTACCCCTTCACTTGTTTATCGTCGGGCATTTTCTGCTCTATGTGCACAAATGAAGGAGGCCACATTTATTTACACTGATGGCTCAAAAACATCATTTGTTGTAGGGAGTGCCTATATTGTTGGCGACACCCCAAAACGATTTCGGCTTCCAGCCCAGCGGAGCTTTACGCTGTTCTCCAGGCTGTCCAGTACATCCGTCGCCATCAGCGGATACAGTATGTTATCTGTTCAGATTCTCTCAGCTCTCTCCTCAGTCTCCAAGATCTCTAACCTGTCCACCCTCTGGTCCACCGTATTCAGGACTGCCTACGCTTGCTCCACTTGGGGGGCGTCTCGGTGGCGTTCCTTTGGATCCCAGGACACGTTGGTATCTGTGGAAATGAGGCGGCCGATATAGCGGCCAAGGCTGCAGTCTCTCTTCTTCGGCCAGCTATTCGCACGATTCCCTTCGCCGATCTACGGAGTGTTTTATGTCGTCGTGTTGTTCATTTATGGCATGCACATTGGTCGACACTTCCCCATAATAAATTGCGGGACATGAAAGCTCTTCCCTGAGCTTGGACCTCTTCCTCCCGAACGCGTCGTCGGGCACTGTCTTTTTAGCCATCGACATATTTTAAGTGGCGATCCTCCCCCACTCTGTCCCCACTGCTCTCAGCTGTGGACGGTAAGACACCTTTTACTTGAGTGCCCCTATTTTACTCCGTTACGCGCCCGTCTACAGCTGTCGCCTGAAATATCGTCCATTTTAGCAGATGAACGCGCTCAGCCGGTCGCGTTCTCGAGTTTATTAGTGCCAGTGAGATGACGTCCGTCATTTGAAGCTCTTTTTGGGGACAACCAAGCCCTTTCTGTAGTGGTTTTTTAAGCTTTCCTTCTGGCTTTAGTTTCTCCAATTTTTTGAGTTTCGTTCCCATTGCTGCTGGTTTCCATTTTCGTTTTTTACCTTTTCCTAAATCACAGACCGGGCGCTAATTACCATAGCAGTTTTGCGCCCTAAAACCAAAACAAAAAAAGGTCAAAATACGCACAGTGGGAAGTGCCACCTTACAGACTACACAAACAATATTTTTACGCGAACACATTTTATAGGCTTGAGAGAAAGAAGTCTAACATGTTATTTTGAATGAACAACATGTTACACCACACTGTATTGCACCTTGAACCATTATGCTATATTTTGCTACAATTTTGCCGAAGATACTTCATGCGTGATGTAAAGGTTTTCTCTTAAAAGTACAATAGTGTGCGTTCCAAGAGTCACGAAACAGGTTACTTACCCCACATGAACAACAAAATTAAAGGAATTCTCGTTTATGTGCAGATCTAACAAATAACAATTCTTTTTGTGTTGCATTTGTGTGAATGGAACACACATAGAGGGTATGCAAATGGTCGGCAATAATACTGACAAGTATAGAGCAGGAACTGAATTCAGGGAAGTTCATGTGATTACAATCCATAAGTAACCCATCTTTTTAATTATACCCTATTCTGCTTACAGATGGACGGCCACTGTGTCCGAGTGGTTTCAGGCTCTTCAGTCCGGAATCGCGCTGCAGCTACGGTCGCAGGTTCGAATCAGGCCTCCGGCATGGATGTGTGTGATGTCCTGAGGTTAGTTAGGTTTACGTAGTTCTAAGTCTAGGGGACTTATGACCTCAACATCTAAGATCATCAGTCCCCTAGACTTATAACTACGTAAACCTAACTAACCTAAGGACAACACACACATCCATGACCGAGGCAGGATCCGAACCTGCGAACGTAGCAGCCGCGGGTTCCGGAGTGAGGCGCTTATAACCGCTCGACCACAGCGGCTGGCTGTGTTAGAATCCTTAGTGTAAACAACGGTGTCCAAACGGCGTCCCATCAGCACTGATTTCAGTTTCTAGTAGCAGTAATCAGTCTTATGACGCGGGGTCTGGAACAATATCATCTCCGGGACAGAAAAGGTATATGATTTAAAAAAATCTCCCAAATCGATGAAGCTAAACGCGCAAGTGTATCAAGGTGAAGATACCATGAGTTATTTTGCCAAATCCGTAGTCTCTTTATGGGACTTTTCTAGTGTATGTTTCCAAAAATAAATCTGCAATAAAAACATTAGATCTTGAGGTAAATATTCGGATTGCACGACGGGTTCAGATAGAAATAGCTGTGAGCATTGTATCGAGATCACAGTGGTCTCTTTGCGTGTGGAGACCTGATGCCAGCTCAGTGTGATTGCTGGACTTTCGTCTCAATACCGCAGAAGTAAACTCAACACCCATTTTTTGTGACATTCATTTGCATAACGTTTCGTCCGAGTCAGGTTCAAGTGAGTCCCTCACAAACGTTCATTTGACATTCCGCTTACTCATCATCGACAGACTAGTAACAAATATTTTTGCATGTTCAATTTTTGGGTTGAGTCCTTCTGATACGACCCAACTGGGGTTCCATCCTTGACGACACGTTATTTTTAAGAGACGACGGTTCTATCGCATCAGAGACAGCAGACATAAAATTGATTCCATACTTTGAAGTTCCCAGAAGGCTTTTGAAACCGTACCTCACAAGCGAATACTAATTATATCGCATGCCTATGGAGTATCGTCTAAGTTGTATGACTGGATTCGTGATTTCCGTCTCAGAAAGGTCACAGTTTTAAATAACTGACGGAGAGTCATCGAGTAAAACAGAACTAATATCTAGCGTTCCTCAAGGAACTATTATGGGCCCTCTGTCGTTTCTGATCCACATAAATGATTTAGGAGACAATCTGAGCAGTCTTCTTAGATTATTTGCAGATTATGCTGTCGTTTGTAGTCACGTAAATCAAAAGATGATCACAACGAATTGCAAAATGATTTAGACAAGATATTTGTATGGTGCAAAAAGTGTCAATTGACTCTAAATCAGGAAAGTGTAAAGTAACTCAATGAGCACTAAAAGGAATCCTCTAAATTTCAGTTACACGATAAATTACACAAATCTAAAGGCTGTAAACCCAGCCAAACACTTAGGGATTACAGTAACGAATAAAATAAATTGGAACTATCACTTAGATAATGTGGGGAAAGCAAAGACTGCGATTTATTGGCAACACATTTAGAGAACGTAATCGGTCTACTAAAGAGACTGCTTACACTACGCTTGTCTGCCCTCTTCTGGAGTATTGCTGCGCGGTGTGGGATCCGCATCACATATGATTGACGGTGGTCATCGAAAAAGTTCAAAGAAAGGCAGCTCTTTTTGAATTAACCTCCACTAGGACCTTGCCTAGTCGACGGTGAGGGTCTCCCGCATCGTCTCCTACGCTCCTTGGAGTATGGGTTCCCATCACCATCATCATCATCAGTGGAGAGAGTGCCACGGATGTGATACACGAACTGGGGTTGCAGTCATTAAAACAAAGGCGTTTTTCGCTGGAGAGGACCTTGTCATGAAATATAAATCACAAACTTTCTCCTCAGACTGGGAAAATATTTTGTTCGCGCCCACCTACATAAAGAGAAATGATTCTCATAATAAAATAAGAGAAATCAGAGCTCGCCGGAAAGATTTGAGCGTTCATTTTTCTCGCAACCTCTTCGAGAGTGGAATTGCAGAGAAGTAGCTTAAAGATAGTTCAAATGGCTCTGAGCGCTATGGGACTTAACAGCTGTGGTCATCAGTCCCCTAGAACTTATAACGACTTAAACCTAACTAACCTAAGGACATCACACACACCCATGCCCGAGGCAGGATTCGAACCTGCGACCGTAGCAGTCGCGCGGTTCCGGACTGCGCGCCTAGAACCGCGAGACCACCGCGGCCGGTTAAAGATAGTTCGATGAACAAACTGACAGGTACTTAATTGTGAATGACAGAATAATCATGTAGATGTAGATGTAGATGTAGATCAGTTTTCTGAATGTGATTGCCACTCGCTGAAGACTTTCCTGCCGCTACTGAACCGTGAGAACTATTCATAACATTGTGTTTATTCTCCAAAATGTTCAAATGTGTATGACATCTTATGGGACTTAACTGCTAAGGTCATCAGTCCCTAAGCTTACACACTACTTAACCTAAATTATCCTAAGGGCAAACACACACACCCATGCCCGAGGGAGGACTCGCACCTCCGCCGCGACCAGCCGCACAGTCTGTGACTGCAGCGCCCTAGACCGCTCGGTTAATATCGCGCGGCGTGTTTATTCTCCGTATACGTGTTTCAAAACTTCAAAATTACCGTCAATGTTTTCGCTACTTCCACGCCAGCATGACACACTGTAGCGTTGCTCCAGTAAATCCTACACTGCAAAAATCGGTGAGTACGCCGTACTATCTTTCACTCAAATAACAGTATCTTGCGAACCAAACGAGTTATCGACATTGTGAAGGAATGAAGTTACTCTGGAAAGGATGACGGATACGGAGCAGCTAGCAGCACGCCGTTTATTGTGTAAGAAAGGGTGACAATTTTTTAACAGACCTTTCTAGTGAATCTTGTCCTGCAAGACTGCATACTTTGATACAAGTGTCGACATGAAGTTGTTCGACATGGTTAATCTCATGGCGTTACTCTCTGCGGACAGCAACAAACAAATGATAGAGCTGAGGTGTTGTATCTTTTGGCAGTGTATCTCATAAAGGTACCGCATTTCAATGGCGTCACATTAAACAGTGGAATTGCGGAGCGCGTGGGACTACAGAAACTCGGCTCATGTTTTTACTATGATCCAGCCACGATAATCAACTACTTCTGTTGTTGTGTTTAACAATGTCGTTGGTCACACTGACATGGGCCGTCAGCTGCTGCGTGACATATATCGGGTGGCAATAATTAAAGTTCAACTATTCACAGAGGTTCATTGTGGGCTGCAATTATGGCAGTGGGACTTGGTAGATATTCCAGAACGTTAAAGCGGAATCGATTTACGCTTGAAAAAAAGATGGTTTTAAATTTTGGCCATCAGCTGCAAATCTGACGCTGTGAATGCAAGACAGATGTGTAGAAATGTTTCCATATTTAATGGATTAGGAACGGGACATGGGCAGAAATGGTCACACAAGTGAGAAAGGCATAATAATGATTTTACTATTAACAGCCGTTCACACAGTTTCTTCAATACGAGCACCAGAGACATCGACCGGATGCTGTATAGCGCCAGATTTGCACCTTGTGGTCAAAATTGGAACTAAATTTTTACCAGCATTAATGCATTCGCGTATCTACCAAGTTTCGCTGTCATGCGATAACTGCAGGCCACACTGGACCCCTGCATGTAGCTGCACCGCAATTATAACCGCTCTACACAACAATTTGTAATGATCGATGTGCTTCTTAACACTCGTACCTTCTTCCCCAGCATCGTAACTCCACTCTCAGCAGCGCCACAGGTATCGTTCTGCTCTGTAGAGTTTTCTAATCTCCGGCGCCGACTTTCTTGGGAGAGACCAGTACAGTCATCGCCTTGTCGCCTGCTGCTGGTTTCATCGTCTTTCGCCCACTTTCAATAGATCGCAGCGCGTGAACTTCTACGAAGTGATGCTCACAGCCAGTCGTTGGAGCAGCACAAATCGCCTAAATCTGTAGCTTTCCCCTGCCCCCGCGCTGAGAGCCAACAAAATGGTTTATCTGTATTCCTGATTCAACTTTATATCTCACATTCTGCCTCAGGTACGCCACATTTAACCTGGGAGTGCTCAAACGCACGGCACACTGGTCGGTAGAACATCCTGGCAGACCGGTGTACGTCTCGGTTGCGCTCTGAAACTGCAGTGACAGCCATAAATTACTAGTAGTGAACGGAGCAGATTTCTAATTTTTATTATTCGTTAAGTATACAGGGAAGTGGACAGCGATAGCGGAAGATGAAGGATAAATATGAATACAGATGAAGGATAAATGCGAATACCATCTACAACACACACAAAAACCAAATGGTAATTGCAAAATTAAAATGAAAAACTAACACTTTATAAAAAAAAGTAAAAGTATATTTTGCATTTAGTCGTCACAGCTGGATAAATTTCGAAGCAAAAAAAGTAGTAAATGAAGCGAAAAAATCTAAAGAAGAACGAAGGTGTTAGGCAAACAAGACACCAATGCTGCATTTCGCAAACGACACTGTCTTCCCTGCCCATGGTTAAGAAATTTTCAAGAAAGTAAGGGAAACGTCCGTTCGATGGCGAAACCAGTAGACACGAAGCACGGGTTGAGGAATTATAGGAAATCATCGTTATTCTTTACAAAGGGGCCATCCCAGTAACTGCTTCAAACGGCCATGAAAAGCCTAAATGCGAGTGGCGAAACGGAGATTTGAACCAACATCCTGCCAAATTAAAACAAATGTTGAACTGACTGCATAGGCTGCTCGACAGCAAATTCGGGTGAAAGATAAACAAATCGATGATAAAAGTGTTGGGGACAGCACAGCAGAGATTTAGAACTTCTGAAAGTGGCAGTGGACTAAAATGAAGAACTCTGGTAGCTATGAAACAAGATCTCAGCAGATGCTTGACATAAAGGGAAAATAATGAGCTGATTAGCACGAGCGAATATATCTTCATGGACTCCATGTTAATATCAGGCACCTACCTAGAACGGAGGAACAACTTCCTGAAACAGTACGTCCGCAACTCAGCATTGTATGCATGTGAAACGTGGAGCGTGGAATACTGTGATTGAAAAATGGATGGATTTGAAATAGGTGTTGCAGATGAAGGGGACATAGTTCGAAATGAAGAGGAAATACAAAAAATTGTAAGGAAAAGAAATTGTGGACAACTAGTACCAGAAGAATCGATACCAAGCGGCCCCTCCCGTCGGAAGTTTGAGTCCTCCCTCGGGCGTGGGTGTGTGTGTTGTTCTTAGCATAAGTTAGTTTAAGCTACTTTAAGTAGTGTGTAAATCTAGGGACCGATAACCTATGCAGTTTGGTCCCTTAGGAATCACACACATTTGAAGAAACGATGTGTGTTAGTCCGAGTCAGGGGATCCACAGACAATTCGCTTCATAACGAAGCAAGCAGTTCGTTCATTCATTCATTCAATTATTCACACATCGTGTTCCATCAATGCCATCATAGATGAGAGCCTTCGTGTATGTAGGCCTGGCAGAGGCGACACTATCTGCTACTTCTGTGTGCTAGCAACCAACGACAACTGGTGCTGATCTTTTCACACTGATAATGATTATGGCTACTTCTGGATTACTTTCTGTAGACATACAAGGTGAGCAAAACAAAACTGTCTTGGAAAATATTTTTATTGTAAGCCTGACGCAGGACTCTTTTAATGAGCATCAGATGACGTCAATGCAATGCTATTTTCGATTTGTTGTACTGTGATACATGCGTGGCAGCTATGCCTGAAGGACAGCGGCAATAGTGTTTTCAATGTTCTATTGTCGCTCTTCCAACGAGCGAGGACTATTTTAGTATACGTGACTCTACAATCTCTACAATTTTCCCCACAGGTAAAAGTCACAGGGATGAAAAGGTGGTCTAGTTGCCGGGAGATTCCACTGCCCCTGTTGATTGTCCTCTCCTCGTACAGCACCGAGTGCACTCGTAACAAAGTTGTCAATGCTGTCTGTGCTTTCGCTCCATCTACTGTAGCTGAACGCATCCATACAGTCGTTCATCTTTTGTTAGTTGATCCTCATAAGGCTTAAACAGTGTTTAGACATATCAGTTAACATTAATATCTCGCTGAAAGAATCGTGTTTCGACTGGGACACTAGACATCGTGCACCAAACACTAACCTTGAGATTATGCAACGTGGCTCAAGAGTACTGATATCGGTTTTCTGATGCATAATTCCACATGTTCAGTGAACTCATGTACCCCGACAGGCTGCACCTGGCCTCATATGTAGAAATGAAAACTGAGAATCCAGCTGTCCTGACTGCACTTCACTCAGAAACCAGCGGTAGAGTACAACATGAGACAGTTCTCTTATAAATATATCTCGGGCCGGTTTCAGTTTGCTCTTCACTTACATAGTAAGTCAGCTAGGGTTTTATGCAACCTGCAACGCCTTCACATACCAGAAAAACCAAACAAACAAACAACAACCGAACACGCCTCGGAGGCCCAACGGAACCGACCGGCCGCCTTGTCATCCTTAACCCCAAGGCGTCACCGGATGCGGATACAGAGGGGCATGTGGTCAGCACATCGGTCTCCCGGCCGCTGTCAGCTTTCGTGACCTGTGTAGCTACTTCTTAGTCAAGAAACTCCTGAAATGGCCTCACAAGGGCTGAACGCTCCCACTTGCCAACAGTACTCGGCAGCTGCGGAGAGTGACCCATCCAAATGCTAGCTACGCCCGACAGCGCTTAACTCCGGCGATCTGACAGCGACTTATGTTGCCACTGCGGCAAGGTCGTTTCACATACCACGGACAAAATTTTCATATTCTCTCCCTCGCTATGCGCGATCTATTAGTCCTGCAGAAAAACCGAACAGGTCCTTTTTGTAGTAAATTTAATATAGTTAAATTTTGTACCAGGATACGTTTCCGCTGGAGGCCATACTTTTCGAATTATTGAAGAAAAATCTACAAACGTGACCCTCGAATATGTTTTTCCTGAACACCGTGGTCTCCATCACCTCACGCCATTCTTCGACTTTCCGCCCTTACCCTAACCGACGTTCGTTTCGTACCAGTAGTTCCACAAACCCCCATGGTTATACTCACCATTCCACCTCACGAAAATGATCATTTTCCCACGCCATTCGCAGCACCATTATACCATTGCAGTATTATTGTCACTGCACTGTTATTATATTTTAACTGTGATACAAAGACATTCTAAACATTTTAAAAATCATAAAAATTGATCACCAAACTGTATTATAGCTCCTACTAAATACGTATAATCTTTTTTCTGAACAGCGGTTTTGTTCGCTGCCACCCCATCCGCCGTCGTGGCGAACAGAAATTTAATAATAAAGAAATAAAAGAATGGGCGAGGGAAAGGGGAATCATTCTACCTACATACGCGCTGCAAGTATGGAAATCCAGTGACATAAACGACTTTGTTTAAGGACAGACTGTTACGGCCCGGTGTCTGGGAACAAGCATTTTGAAAACAGCGGATCTAGTCGGCTGTTCGTGTGCTACTGTCGTGAGCACCTAGAGAAAGAGGTAAAAGGAGGTGAAACCACGAGTAGACGACGTACGCATATTTCGGATAACACCATTCAGAGCACATACTTAAACATGCGGCTCTGCGGCAGGGCTCTGCGGCAGACGAGCCATACTTATTCCCAGTTCGACCCAACGCCATTCTCAGTTACGACTGCAGTGGGCATAGGTTCATTGACGTTGGACCGTGGATCAGTGGAAACGTGTCGTTCGGTCAGACGAATCAGGTTTCGTGTTACACCTCGTCGTGGTTTCATACCCCATTATCCTGACAAACGGCTGCTAGAAACATGCTCCAAGGCACGGACGCAAGCCGATGGGAACAGATTACGCTAGGAAGTACATTCACCCAGACTTCCGTGGGACCTGTGATAGTAATCAAAGGCTCTGTGTAAGTCATTGCGGACCACCTGCTTGATATCTTCCCCGACGGCGATGGCGTCTTCCAACAAGGTATCCACCCATTTCAGAAAACCAAAACCGTGCTACAGTGGTCTGAAGGGTTTGATACTAAACTAACATTGATGTCTTGGTCACAAATTCGCCTGATAAGAGCCCCATGGAAAACATCTCGTATGCTAACGAGCGAGAGACCCGCATCCACAATCCAGCAGCCCGTAAATTACGGAAAGTGAATGATATCTGGTGCCATATGTATCTCTCAAAACCTAGCAAGTATTCTGGTTCATCAATATACATAAGCAGAATAAGTAGCTACTTTAAAAAATTCACTGCTGTTTCTCTTATTCTACTCAGCTACTACTTTTATTTAATATTTCAATTTATTTAACATGTAACATTACCTCTTTTTTCTATGCCTTATTTTGAATATGATCCCCATGCACGAAGCACACTTGCATATAATGGTCTCATTACGTACGCAGGTGGCCACGAATGTTACTAAGGCAGCGTCTTTCGAAACATTTATCCCTGCAAGGCGTCTACATTCGTCTACCACACCAAATCAAGGAGGAGTTAAGTTTTTCTGATTATTAACATATTCGAGATCTCTGTTGATCCATTGTGGACGTGGGACAGCGGTCGTTCAAATATTTACCAAGGAAATTCGCCGAACAGCCGTATGTTTTGAGAAGTTATTTTATTTGAATAAACAGTTTCGGCATATCGATAATGCCATCTTCAGGCATCTATGAACGAGATATCTATACTTGCATAACTGGAGCCGTTAGTATCTGGATTCCTTGAATTGGGTTTTGGAGTGTTTACTTCGAAAACATGACAATAGTTGTCAAGACATCCACTGGCTGCCGGCGAGACGACAGCTCTGTCCACTTGGAGCTGCCCGAGACCGCCATACGGCATTGCGGTACATGCAGCCTATTAGCCGAGTGCCACTAGTGGCGCCACTTTTGCCCCATAGATCTGCGCTCGCATACGAGATGCCACTCGAGCAAGTGCTCTCAGTCCCGCAGTCCTTTAATAACTTTGATATAAGACATGTGAACATTGTTCTTGTTACAGTCCATTACAACATTGTTATTTTTGTAATAAGTAAATAATTGTCGAAACACCAAATAAGGGGGACCGAGAAGTGAGGAAATTAATAAACTGTTGGGAAGTAAATATATTGAATATATAAGGATCAGTTTGTTATACTGAAAGGTATCTTGCAATTGGGGCTGCCGTGATAGAAGCACACACTGACAAAACAGAGGAATTGAGTTCCTGGTACAGTACAGTAAAAAAAATCTCATTCCAGAAATAGAGGAGAAATCTGAAAGCGAGAAGAATGTTTCAGGTTAGTTTAATACTAATTCAACTACTCCAAAAGATAGTTAAACAGTGTGTGTAATACAACCCTCTGACCAATCGTATTCGATGGCTTCTCATTTTCCTATCGTTTCGGCTTTTATTTTTAGCCGAAGAGTGTGGAGAAACAGTAATTCATATGAATTCATTTTCTCAGCTGATAATTTCCCGATTATTATTAAAAAATGGCGCCACAAGTTGCGTGATTCATAAATTCTGTGGCAACTAGCGCGCCACTCGTGACGTCACGGAAGGTGCCACTAGTGGTTCAAAAATGGTTCAAATGGCTCTGAGCACTATGGGACTTAACATCTGTGGTCATCAGTCCCCTAGAACTTAGAACTACTTAAACCTAACTAACCTAAGGACATCACACACATCCATGCCCGAGGCAGGATTCGAACCTGCGACCGTAGCAGTCACGCGGTTCCAGACTGAAGCGCCTAGAACCGCACGGCCACACCGGCCGGCTACCCACTAGTGGTGTTCGGCTAATAGCGTTCAACAATTCGTCGACATCGAGCTCGTTAGACATGGAACAGTTTACCAGTTCGTACAACATCGACAATGGATCTGCCCAATGCCGGCCTGAAATGCTGTAGAGAAACCACGGAAAACGGAAAGCAACTTGGATGGACGGGAAACTGAACTGTATTCCTACTGAATATGTTATGACCAAACGAAACTACAATGGTGCGGCAATAACCGAGGGTTCTTTGAGTGCCTTGAGAGATGGCTCATTGGAACTACAACAGATTAAGTATTAGTTCACTGTATTACATGAATGGTAAAAGGGTTTACTTAACTTGATACAGTCCATTACCTCACTCAGTGTTTGATAATTTACAACTGTCTCTGACTATTAAAGCGTCACTAGATAAATACAATTACAACTTTTCTCTTGGAGTACGATGTTAGTTCTGCTCGATCATGTTGATTGCTACAGCTGAGTTCACGAATTGGGCTGGGTTCTTCCATGCTCGGCTCTGTATTGACTTCCGGCCGAGGGTGCTGCTCTGCTGCGAGAGAGGGCTTGTCGTTTCCAGCCTCTCCCATTCGTCATCGCGGATTGCAGTGACATCACAAGTGCCTAATGGACCGATGTGCGTTGCCGGCTTTGTTGCGGCACCGCGATGCAACAGAAGAGACGACACATCCTAGTCACCTCTGAACTCCTCAGTAACGCTGAATGTGTGGAATGGGTACCACTGTGACGGTGGCAGGCGAATGACGTATTTCATTTCCACTGATCTCATCACAACCAGTGCGGTAGGCTACAACAATGGAAATTATACTTATTGCTGACAGTCAACATTCTTCAGAATGGCTGGTGCGACACTACGTATCACCTGGATGAAGATTATCCAGTTTGATGGGCAATGAAACATATCTTCCACACTGGAATGCAGGAAAACCAAATAGCATTGCAGCTTTATGCAAGAATTTTTGATAGATGCCACCACAGCAGAAAAACGCCGACTCATTATCCTGTGTAGCCAGAAGGCCAGACGTAATTTCCAGAATATTTGCTCATCCCTATTATTTTCGCACATATTTGCACGTACAATAGTGTAAGAAATGGAACTAAGTATGACCAATGTGCTTGGAAAAGAAATTTTAGATAATTCTTCGACGTTTATTTCTGCTTGCCTTCCATATGATGTACACTAAGATTTCCATACTGAATAAAATGTCAATAATATGGATGCAAATTTAATGCAGAAACAATTCGTTACATATGTATGTATTTGTATACCGAAGTCCGCCTCCGTACGCAGTGGTAGCATTACTGCCTACCACGCAAGGGGGTGGGGGTTCGATTACCGGCAGGGGACTGGATGTTGTGTGTCCATCACCATATTCATCATCACTGACACCCAAGTCGCCGAAGTAGGGTCAAATAAAAAGACTTGCAATACGGCGGCCGAACCCCGAAGGGGATATCCCGGCCAATAAATGCCATACGATCACTTCATTTTTGTATACCGAAAAATAATAAAATAAGCACTTAAGATATGGGCACACATTGTTTACATAAAATGAACGTACTGCAGAAAAATCCATTATAATAGCAGCAAAACAACAAACATCAAGGTTACTTTCACGCACTGATGTTTATGCTAATAAGAAATTACGAAACTGATATCATTAGATACGGTCTCCCACATAGGGCAGTCATAGGAAGGAAGGAAGGAAGATTAAGATTTAACTTCCCGTCGACCATGATAAGTTGGCAGTGTCCTGTCGTGACGGCAGTCATAGAGTGCTGCACTGCACGCCAAATAAATGTCAGTTTCTTCCAGATGGGTACATGCTTAAATACTAGCCACCGGGAAGGTTACTTTTCCCGCTGTATTTTCGCATTCGTCACCGTCTTAAGGAAATAATGCAGTGACGTTGGCGCCGCACGTCCGAATGGTGCCTTACGCTAGCCTGTTCGTAAACATATTGTTGTAGTTGTCATAAGCAATCCTCCAGACGTGGCTTTTCAGTGAGACGGACTAAGCCATAGAACACAGCAGACCATCCCAGAATTATCGTAAGCAATTAATGGAAATGCAGACGAAATCTAAATATCGATGTTAGGCTAAATCTGAATAGACGACTTCTAGAATCACTCCACCACATCTCTCGTCGCAATGCAGTTGCGAATGAACACAGAACATCCGGAGATATGAATGACACCTGAAACTCGATCCGCTAAAGCCGTTTGTGGTGCTACTCGTGACGATAGAAGAGACTTGTTTACATTTAGGGAGACATGAGTGAGGTTCTTTTTTTGCTTACTCTCTTATATGAGTTCATGAATACATGGGTTGGCCATTTCATGGTCACGTAATTATTTCAAGTCCGTATTGCTGATCGTAAACCTACTGAGACCGCTACCGCAACATAGTGCAGCGGTGCTTGGTGCGGATGTAGATGATTCGAATTCTGAGGCGTAAGAAAGTTTCATTACCAGTTGTATGACTGATATAGAGAGGAGAGACAGGGACGTATAGATTCTGATCACCCCATGGTTTGCCAAAGTGTTTGCTTAAGACCCACAACACTGTCTTATTAAGCGAGAGTATGTGATACTATTGATGGTGGTCTGCGTGCCTCTAACACAGTAGGTCACATGGAACTATTCGATAGAAGTAGACTATTCATCGGCAGTGGGCTTCATGCATTTCCTTCTTACTATTATTTAGCTGCTTCTTAGTAACTTTACATAAAATTACACTACATTACTCTAGCATTCACTACATACATTCGCGTGACACAAATTTATTTATATCACCAACCGCATAAAGAGAAAAAAAAAATTGATTTTAGTCATGCATATACAGGATGTTACAAAAAGGCACGGCCAAACTATCAGGAAACATTCCTCACACACAAAGAAAGAATATATGTTATGTGAACATGTGTCCGGAAACGCTTACTTTTCATGTTAGAGCTCATTTTATTACTTCTCTTCAAATCACATTAATCATGGAATGGAAACACACAGCAACAGAACGTACCAGCGTGACTTCAAACCGAGCGAGGTGGCGCAGTGGTTAGACACTGGACTCGCATTCGGGAGGACGACGGTTCAATCCCGCGTCCGGCCATCCTGATTTAGGTTTTCCGTGATTTCCCTAAATCGCTCCAGGCAAATGCCGGGATGGTTCCTTTCAAAGGGCACGGCCGACTTCCTTCCCCGTCCTTCCCTAATCCGATGAGACCGATGACCTCGCTGTCTGGTCTCCTTCCCCAAAAACAACCAACAACCAACCGTGACTTCAAACACTTTGTTACAGGAAATGTTCAAAATGTCCTGTGTTAGCGAGGATACATGCATCCACCCTCCGTTGCATGGAATCCCTGATGCGCTGATGCAGTCCTGGAGAATGGCGTATTGTATCACAGCCGTCCACAATACGAGCACGAAGAGTCTCTACATTTGGTACCGGGGTTGCGTAGACAAGAGCTTTCAATTGCCCCCATAAATGAAAGTCAAGAGGGTTGAGGTCAAGAGAGCGTGAAGGCCATGGAATTGGTCCGTCTCTACCAATCCATCGGTCACCGAATCTGTTGTTGAGAAGCGTACAGAACACTTCAACTGAAATGTGCAGGAGCTCCATCGTGCTGAACCACATGTTGTGTCGTACTTGTAAAGGCACATGTTCTAGCAGCACAGGTAGAGTATCCCGTATGAAATCATGGCGGTGAATCGAGGAAGTACGGTACATACTGACGAAACTAAAATGAGCTCTAACATGGAAATTAAGCGTTTCCGGACACATGTCCACATACCATCTTTTCTTTATTTGTGTGTGAGGAATGTTTCCTGAAAGTTTGGCCGTACCTTTTTGTAACGCCCTGTATATGTATCAAGGTGCAATCCAGTAAATCATCTAAAAGTCATGAACGAAATTTTGTGTATTACTTGCTACTTCTTCAGGGAGTCATGGATTCTAAGAACGGTTTTAAATCAATTTCAACAAAATCTGTGCTAAGACACCAATAGAAATACACAGGAAGCGAGATTATAAATTAATGTCCTGTCGATGATGAGGTCATTACAGACGAATCCCAAACTCGGATTGTGGCAGGAAATCGCCCGTGCTTTTGAAATGAGATAGTCTGGCATTTATCTTAAGTAATTTAGGATAATAACATTACATCTCGACACACAAGCTGAATGGGGAAAAAGATACAGGAAATTAGGAAAAGATGAGCATTATTTTGTTTGTGAATTCGGAACAGGCAATAGTCTAATCCTTGAAACGACGAAAACGATGACGGAGCACCGAAATCAAGATGGCAGGACTGGGTTTTGAACTGCCATACTCTAAATTCCCAGTGTTTTACCACTGCGCCACTTGGTTCGGCTATGTTAGTGTACTGAAGAACGTAACACTCATTTCGTTTAGTGGAATGTGACACGTATCGAAACGAGAATTTAGGCAAATGATAGGACACATAGGGGCATGTAAATTTAGTTCCTTAACCACTAATCACTTACCCCCGATTCTTTAAAGAACCGAACTCCATTCTAAGAAAAGCTAGTATCTCATGCATCTCAACTTTTATGATGTTATATCTCCTAAACTAAGTGCAGTAATATAATTTTGCAGGTACAGTCAGCGATACATCTGGATACTGTGGGCAAAATGTGTTGCGCATAGAGTTAGTAGTAAAAATGCAATAAAATAAAAAAGTTATGCCTGATGCAGCGTTTTCACTGCATAAACAGCGAAAACGTAATGATCGATCAAATTTTTTCCCTTTCATCATTTCGTGGCCGAAGTCTGCGAAAAAAAGTTTCTTAAAAGTTGAAAATCATATCTAAAATTTGTTGGAAGTCACTACGTGCTGTCATGCTCTAATATTGGATGAATATAATTTGGGTAACTTGCGAGTCGTGACTTACGCTGATTCAAGACCTACGAGTGGGGGCGTTCAGTAAACAATGCAACACGTTTTTCACTGGAAGCAGGTTTTTTTCAGGATTCTGATACATCACATTATTGCCCACTCTTTCTACTGGTCAACGAAGGAGCCAGCGTGTTGGTGCATCAATAAACTCCCCATCATCCAGGTTCTGCTTCCCGCGGAGTTCGTCCTGGAGTTGGTAGTCAGAAGGTGCGAGAGCACGGCTGTAGGGTAGATGAGAAAGAACAGTGAGCTCCCGTCGCGTGCGCAGGCTTGCGTCAGGCCTTTCGTTTTTGTGGGCAAGAAGAAGTTCGTTTGCATTTTTGTGGCGATGAAGACGCTGAAGCCGTTATTTCGACCTCACAGCTGTGTAGCGCCAGCCGGGACGCGGGCCAAAGGACGAGTTTGTGCGACCTTGTTGCGATAATGCCAGACGCCTCGCTCAACTCACAGTGCTTTTGTGATCTTGTAGGCATTCTCTAAGCGCCTACGAATATCTGCGATGCTCTGGTTTTCCGCTAAAATAAACTCAATGATAGCTCTCTCTTTGGAACGCACCTCCGTTACAGGCGCCATTTTGAAGGCTATATACAGGGTGGTCCATTGATAGTGACAGGGCTAAATATCGCACGTAATAAGCGTTAAACGAAAAAACTACAAAAAATGAAACTTGTCTAGCTTGACGGGGAAAACCAGATGGTGCTATGGTTGGGCCGCTAGATGGCGCTGCCATGGGTCAAACGGATATCAACTGCGTTTTTTAAATAGGAACCCCCATTTTTATTACATATTCGTGTAGTACGTAAAGAAATATGAATGTTTTAGTTGGACCACTTTTTTCGCTTTCTGATAGGTAGCGCTGTGTTAGTCACAAACATATGGCACACAATTTTAGACGAACAGACGATAACAGGTAGGTTTTTTAAATTAAAACACAGAACGTAGGTGCGTTTGAACATTTTATTTCGGTTGTTCCAATGTGATACATGTACCTTTGGGAACTTATCATTTCTGAGAACGCATGCTGTTACAGCGTGATTACTTGTAAATACCACATTAACGCAATAAATGCTCAAAATGATGTCCGTCAACCTCAATGCTTTTGGCAATACGTGTAACGACATTCCTCTCAACAGCCGGCCGGAGTTGCCATGCGGTTCTAGGTGCTACAGTCGCCGAGCGGTTCAACTTTCCCCACAGAAAGAGATCCGGGGACGTCAGATCCGGTGAACGTGCGGGCCGTGGTATGGTGCCTCGACGACCAATCCACCGGTCATGAAATATGCTATTCAGTACCACTTCAACCGCACGCGAGCCATGTGCCGGACATCCATCATGTTGGAAGTACATCGCCATTCTGTCATGCAGTGAAACATCTTGTAGTACCATCGGCAGAACTTCACGTAGGAAATCAGCATACATTGAACCATTTAGATTGCCATCGATAAAATGGGGGCCTATTATCCTTTCTCCAATAATGCCGCACCATAAATTAACCCGCCAAGGTCGCAACCATCGTGGATTTTCCGTTGCCCAGTAGTGCATATTATGTCGGTTTACGTTACCGCTGTTGGTGAATGACGCTTCGTCGCTAAATAGAACGCGTGCAAGAAATCTGTCATCGTCCCGTAATTTCTCTTGTGCCCAGTAGTAGAACTGTACACGACGTTCAAAGTCGTCGCCATGCAATTCCTGGTGCATAGAAATATGGTATGGGTGCAATCGATGTTGGTGTAGCATTCTCAACACCGACCTTTTTGAGATTCTTGCGCAATTTGTTTGCTACTGATGTGCGGATTAGCCGCGATAGCAGCTAAAACACCTACTTGGGCATCATCATTTGTTGCAGGTCGTGGCTGACGTTTCATATGTGGCTGAAAACTTCATGTTTCCTTAAATAACGTAACTATCCGACGAACGGTCCGGACACTTGGATGATGTCGTCCAGGGTACCGAGCAGCATACATAGCACACGCCCGTTGGGCATTTTGATCACAATAGCCATACATCAACACGATACCGACCCTTTCGTCAAACGGTCCATTTTAACACGGGTAATATATCACGAAGCAAATACCATCTATCTACAGCGCCATCTATCACAAAGCGAAAAAAGTGGTCCAACTAAAGCATTCATATTTCTTTACGCACTACACGAATATGTAATAAAAATGGGGTTTCCATTTAAAAAAAACGCAGTTGATATCCGTTTGACCTACGGCAGCGTCATCTAGCGGGCCAACCATAGCGCCATCTGGTTTCCCTGTTCACGCTAGACGAGTTTCGTTCTATGTAGTTTTTTCGTTTGATGCTTATTTCGTGAGATATTTGGCCCAGACACTATCAATGGACCACCCTGTATATAGCGCCGTTGCCAACCGGTTCACGAAACTATGGGGACTGAAGCGGGAACACTTCACGATGTCCAACGACAAATTCCACATTTTTCCAACCGAAATTGACTGAGAAAACAATGTATAGCATCACTTATTGAACTACCCTCGTACATGCGGCTTCTAGGTGTAATACTTGATTTATTGTAATAAACCTTTGACGTGAGATTGTAGCTCTTCATAACTAGACTATGACAACAGTTTCTTTTTAAGTTCGGCCAATAAACGTATGAAATATTGAAACTCAAGTTTTTGTTGCCCCTGGCGCTGTTAGATGGGCAACTTGCAACTGGGAATGTGTCCCGGCTCAGCCGTTATTTATACAGATTCTCTTAGTTCTTGCGTCAAGCAACTTGTCGAAGAAAGTTCGGGTTTCTTTTTAATCAAATGGTGCATTTTTTTAAATTCCTGCACTTGCAAAGAGGAGACAGCGATACAGCGCTTGCTATTGCTGGTATTGAAATATCTCGCTCAAGTACCTGAGACACATGTTAAAAGTGAGAAGCAAGTACGCGAAAATCCACTATTGTGTCTGCTGCATGTAACGATGGAGTCTGTTATGAAAGCGCGCGTTGGTGGTATGTACATCACAATAACAGCTGAAGACGACGACCGGATGGACACCATAGAAGTAAACAGAAGAGTGAAATTGGTCTAGATTATATGTAGTATAATAAATTGGATTTTCAGAACTAACTATCACGTTCACATTCGGTATGTAACATCAGACTTGTCTTGCGGTCGTGAAGCGTGGAGTTCTAATGCAAAGAAACCCATTCAAAAACACTAACGATTTTTCAGAGAAAAACCGAGAGTTGAATGCTGGGAGTTACTAGGAAAAACAGGGTATCAAACAACTGAATCATGGAACAGACCAGAGTAAATGTGTAGTTCCAAGTAGATCGTAATGACATGAAATGGAGGTCTGCAGTACATGTAGTCTGGAAAAGGGATAGCAGTTTGTTCAAAGGATGTTCTTTGCTGCTTCGAAGAGATATGAAAAGATCGAGTCTACTAGCAAATGTAAGGTGAGTAGGATACATTAGGAAGCATATAGGAGAGACTGAGATGCGCATAGCAGTAGACTGTGTTTCATGAAAAAGGCAGGGGAGATCTTTCTTTTTTTCAAAACAAGAAAAAAACTATTATCTTTCGGAACGTGTCCATACAGCTACCTCAGCACTGGAAATGTCGTACCACAGTTTGTTTTAACAGTTCAGAGTATATATAGTTTAGTCTAATAAACTGGCTTAATAAAGAACTCCAACATAAAACAAATTTTGCACCCACAGTTTACTGAAACGAGTGAAGAAGACGAAAATACAATACAGAATATACAGAGGTAGTACGCTTGAAAAATCCTACTGGAAAAATTAAATCGCCATTGGTTCACATTTGACACATTCCCAATTCAATCCACGTGGCTATATATCTGAATTAGGAATAAAATGTTATTTTGTATCCTGTAAGAATTGTTTCAAAAGGTGTGGATAGAGAATTGAATATTAGTGCAGGTCTATAAGAACCAAAATGGTTCAAATGGCTCTGAGCACAAAGGGACTTAACATCTGAGGTTATCAGTCCCCTAGAACCTAACTAACCTAAGGACATCACACACATCCATGCCCGAGGCAGGATTCGAACCTGCCACCGTAGCGGTCGCGCGGTTCCAGACAGTAGCGCATAGAACCGCTCGGCCACTGCAGCCGGCTATATAAGTACCGTTTGGACGAACATGAGGACGGTGCAAAAGTACCATAGTTGGGTATTACAGCCATACGTATAAATAAACCAGTACTCAGACACGTACGTATAGGAGGTACATTGTGACACACATTTACAGGCTGAGTGTTCCATACTCTGCTGAGCAGCACGTGGGAGTATAGTAAGTTAACTGTGTTATGGTTTTCCCCTGGCATTTATAATTACCAAGCGCAGCTGATTTGCGGCGCAGGGAGCTATATCAGGATAATGACACTGTTGACGAACTCATACAGTATTTTATACGTCGCTATATCGTTGGATGCAAACAACATTTGGAGGCTACTTGGATGCTGAAGACGAAGAGCCCGAAGACTATTTGCAAGTACGTTTATGTGATATAGAGGAGATTTTTATGTAGCAAAGGATGACAAATAGTTGATGATGATTGAAAGGTTGAAGGTAGGCATGGTAGTCATTTCGCTCAGGCCTTGCGAAGAAAAAACAGTGGGAAATGCTCCCCACTAACACCAACTTCAGTGACGCTATCCTGTCCAAACTTTAACAAGGAATTGACCCACAAAGAGATCCAGACGGTGGTTTTTGTTTATCTGCTTTTGCTGAAAGAGAGGAAGCTAACTGTGGTTAGGGCTACCGATTCTCTTGAAAGCATCTCTTTAGTAGCAATACGAGAGCTTCTGTTAGGTATCGGCTGAAGAACGTGGTAATCATTTCGGCACTAATTTCAGAAAGTAAAATACCTTTACCATCTTTACACTTACATTACCTGCTATCTGTAGTTAATGGTACATATGAGCTCTGCTTTACTATGAACATGTGTATAATCGAGAAAAGAGGAAAACGCGAAGAGAAAAGGGAGCAATTACGGCAAATGACAACCAAGATTTATCCACAAACCAGAATTGTGCTACCCGCATAGGTAAGCAGTTTCTTTTTTTTTTTAACTTCGAACAGCATGTGATTTAGAGACAACTGAAATCCGCTCGTTATAATCCTAATGCGTTTTGGTTGTGAACTGAATGTAGCTTTCTTGTGAAACTTACAACGCCCTGTCATAATGGCGTTATCTGCTGATTTTTTTGTAAAAGCGAAATCATCAAACGCCTTTAAACTGCCGCAGACCAGAATTTCAGCAGTGTTTGGTGTGCGACAAAGTGTAACTTCAGTAACTTCAACGTCTTCTTGGAATATCCCAGGCGTAGGAAAAAGGTAGACTGTTAAAACACTCCTCAACAGGATCGACATCTGGTCTCAACTGCATCACGAATTACTTCGCTGCCTGCAAAAAAATCAAAAAAAGTGTTTTTAGGACTTGCAGCTACTCCAGAAGTTGCAAGGCATTTCCTGTTTCAAGACTTATCCGATTACGCTACGTTTGTGAACGTCTCTATAAGCCAGATTTCTTGTGATTGAAGCTTAGCGTATTGTGTAAACCTTCCGTCTTTGTGTTTAGCAAATAAGCTTCATTCTTTGAGCACAAGTGTTCACAGGTCTGACACATGTCCCGAGCTCTGCCTCAGCCCCCACGTCCCCTAATGGCAATCATTACCGTTCATAGCAGTTCTTTGCTCTAATAACATTCGCGCATCCCTTGTCTCGGTATTCTGCTTCCCCGCGCTTCCAGATCCCTGTGTGACCTGCTTAATGCTGTAACTACGGCGACTGGCGCCCAGAGAAAGCACTGAATTCCTCTCCCAAACCTGCCCCCGTGCCGACATCACCAGCCTTTTTTGTTTAACCTTCTTCGCTGCGTAGCCCGTTTGATCGTTTATTTAGATTACATGTCTTTACAGTGTTGTTAAAGGTAGACATTTAAATAATTATATTTTGTATAAAACAGTTTCAAACATGAAGCGTCACACAATCCTAAGTCTCACTGCTTCCAATAACAATGCGACTGATTTTTTTATTGTATCGTTCCCGATCAACACCACGCTGCAACAAACAAAGCAACAAATGCAAGAAAAACTCTTTATTGTTTCGCTGCGCTGGTTGACTTCGCATAACGAGAGTGGCACCATGTGGTGGCTGAAGGCAAGAAATAAGCATCTGCATCAGGGAAAGATCAGTGTTATAGAACTGTTGCTCAACACAGTCCAGTACGAATGACCGCAACTCTCCTCTTGACACATCTCCACCGCGTCTCCATTTTATTGCCCTTCACTCCAATTCCTTCTGCTTCTTCTTCTACTTCTCCTTTTTCCCCTCTCATACTTTGACCTCCCCCTTCCCCTTTGCTTTTGTACTTCATCATTTCTTTCGACTGGTTCAAAACCGCGCCCCTGTCTAGTTATATTTCAGATGTTCCTATAGCGATCGCAAATTTAATCCATGCCATCGGAAAATATTTTAGTTGGGGATGAGTTAGTTACATACACGCAAACAAGCTGTAGGCTGTGTGCCTGGTACCACCCCTGTATCGATCTTTTGATACAGTTGGCAGCATTTTACATTGTAATTTAATATATCATATGAAGGGCTTATTTCAATAGTGGTACAAGTCCATTACCTCCACTTTTCTGCCTATAATGCTTCTGAAATTATTGATCCAAACAAACAGAAAGGTTCATCTCTAGCAAGAAGCCATATGCTTAAATATTTCTGGTATCTCAACTCCAGATTTTTCAGCGCTCATTTAACTTTAGGACTCTGTATCTCAACATGAACAAAAATGGACTTGTACCACTACTGAAATAAGCCCTTTATATAATGTCTCCTGTTACGGTTAGTAAAACTAATAAGAAGCACTTGTAATTAAAGTAGCTCTTCATTACTATTTCAACCTAAAAATATTTCAGTTTCCACTCACACTAGTTTCAATCTGCTTATCTCCTTTTTGGAATATTTCCCTTCAAATTCACTATATCTAAAATGAAATACCGTTTCGGACAAGCATAATTTCTATTAAGCGCACGCTATCGCTAATCCTAAACGCTTTAGTCACGAAACGTCAGACGTGTTTCGACATTACTTCTCATTACACTAGTTTCCCCTGAAGTCTATTATTAATAAGTCTTCTTTTAAAGCACATCGACTTCTAACATTCAGTCAACATTTATCTCACTTGTAACAAATGCAATATTCGGCATACCACTTTTTGTTGTAATTTCGGCAGGATGGTATTACCTGTCACATTTCACGCGAAACAGTGGTCATCTACATCATATGACTTAACCTCTTTCTATTATTCTTTGGGGTTATCTTAAATCATTGGTGTAAGTCAACAAACCCCAAAACATACGCAAATAAAAAAATGGAAAAGCGGCATGTTGCTGGCGAAATGCAAGTGGAGTTTCGTCAGGCAGTAGTAGAGAATTTCACGGGCAGAGCTCTTCGTTGTAGGGGAAGCGATATGCCAGACATCATTTTCAGTATCTGAAATGGAGAAGTGTGATAAACATGTGTCTGTATTTTGTTAAAGTGTTTTGAAAAAATAAAGTTTCAAAATATTGATATCTCCAAATCCGACGTTGGGAGAATTTCAGCTAGATTATGTAGCTGTTTCTCAACAAGATACTGAGGAAATTACGAATGTGAAAGTTATAAGGGATGGTGAATTTGATTCTGATCAATACCACTCTAAAATTAGGTTAAACTTCTACGTAATAAAATGCAACAAAAATCACGAAAAATAAAAATATATAATACAGACAGACTGACTGCAACAAAAGTATCAGTTCAAAAATATCAAGACGAAATTAAAATAGGTAAACGTGGCAACTGATCAGAACTATCTAAAGAAATTAATAATGCTGAAAACGGAAAGTATTTGGATCAATAAAAAAGAAAAAGAGAATGTGATGCAATGAAATATGTGAAGAATCTTTAACAGAGAGGCACATAAAATGTAAAAAGTAGAGATGTTCCAGAAAAACTGAATGCTACGATCAGTTTGAAGAGAAAAGAAAGGAAACAGCAAGGATAATTAAAAGAACTAAAAGAGACTTCAAAAAGAGGAAACTTGCAGAAATTGAGATCAAAACTTTTCAAAAAATACTGCCCATGATCTCTATTAGACATTTAGACTGATAGAACATCAAACCAGAAGTGTGTGTTTCATACATAAAGATGGCACGCTTGTCTTAAATAGAAACACTGAAATTTGCGAAATACTTGCAATATATTTTGACAAGCTTCTTAACTGTCCACAATGAATCCATAAGATGAAATTCTCAGACACCAATGAAAATCTAGAAAACGATTTACTTCCGAGTACCAAAAATATTGAAAAAAGGAATTAAAACCTTGAAAAACAATAAAGCTAGAGAAGACTCTATTACAGTGGAAATTTTACCAAAAGCTGAGTTAAAACTAATCTCTGAGAAAAGTTGAAAAACAAAATAACAGGATAGTGTAAGGTAAGAAAGGCAATAAACAAGACGTTAACAACTACAGACGAATTTCTTTGCTACCACATGCACGTAAAATATTTTCCAAGATTTTACTAAACAGTTTAGAATCAACGCTGGACAATCATTTACACAAATATCATGTTCTGAACAAATATTTAATCCGAAGTCAGTCATTCCCGACAGATTTTTGAATTCAAAAGATATAGTAGTAATATTTATTGGTTCCGAAAAAGTCTTAGATTCAGTTGACAGGCAATCTACAGACATCCATGAATTTGTTGTAATGTCTAATTTAGCAAGTCTAATGCGTGAAACAAAGATGTAGTATCTAAACTGAAATTTATGGCAGAATCATCTCAGTCCTTCGAAATAAGCACAGGCATGCAGCAAGGTGATGACATCTGCTGTATCACAAATTAATGTTTTAGAAGAAATCCCAGTAGGATCAGCTTCAAATCATCATCATCATTGAAGACTGATTATGCCTTTCAGCGTTCAGTCTGGAGCATAGCCCCCCTTATAAAATTCCTCCATGATCCCCTATTCAGTGCTAACATTGGTGCCTCTTCTGATGTTAAATCTATTACTTCGTCCAGGTACCTTCTCCTTGGTCTGCCCCAACTCCTCCTACCCTCTACTGCTGAACCCATGAGTCTCTTGGGTAACCTTCCTTCTCCCATGCGTGTAACATGACCCCACCATCTAAGCCTGTTCGCCCTGACTGCTACATCTATAGAGTTCATTCACAGTTTTTCTTTGATTTCCTCATTGTGGACACCCTCCTGCCATTGTTCCCATCTACTAGTACCTGCAATCATCCTAGCTACTTTCATATCCGTAACCTCAACCTTGTTGATAAGGTAACCTGAATCCACCCAGCTTTCGCCCCCATACAACAAAGTTGGTCGAAAGATTGAACGGTGCACAGATAAATTAGTCTTGGTACTGACTTCCTTCTTGCAGAAGAGAGTAGATCGTAGCTGAGCGCTTACTGCATTAGCTTTGCTACACCTCGGTTCCAGTTCTTTCACTATGTTGCCATCCTGTGAGAATATGCATCCTAAGTACTTGAAACCGTCCACCTGTTCTAACTTTGTTCCTCCTATTTGGCACTCAATCCGTTTATATTTCTTTCCCACTGACATTACTTTCGTTTTGGAGATGCTAATCTTCATACCATAGTCCTTACATTTCTGATCTAGCTCTGAAATATTACTTTGCAAACTTTCATCACAACTAAGTCATCCGCATATGCAAGACTGCTTATTTTGTGTTCACATATCTTAATGTCACTCAGCCAGTCTATTGTTTTCAGCATATGATCCATAAATAATATGAACAACAGTGGAAACAGGTTGCAGCCTTGTCTTACCCCTGAAACTACTCTGAACCATGAACTCAATTTACCGTCAACTCTAACTGCTGCCTGACTGTCCATGTAAAGACCTTTAATTGCTTGCAAAAGTTTGCCTCCTATTCCATAATGTCGTAGAACGGACAATAACTTCCTCCTAGGAACCCGGTCATATGCCTTTTCTAGATCTATAAAGCATAGATACAATTCCCTGTTCCACTCATAACACTTCTCCGTTATTTGCCGTAAGCTAAAGATCTGGTCCTGACAACCTCTAAGAGGCCTAAACCCACACTGATATTCATCCAATTGGTCCTCAATTAATACTCGCACTTTCCTTTCAACAATACCTGAGAAGATTTTACCCACAACGCTGATTAAAGAGATACCTCTGTAGTTGTTACAATCTTTTCTGTTTCCATGTTTAAAGATTGGTGTGATTACTGCTTTTGTCCAGTCTGATGGAACCTGTCCCGACTGCCAGGCCATTTCAATTATCCTGTGTAGCCATTTAAGACCTGACATTCCACTGTATTTGACGAGTTCTGGCTTAATTTCATCCACCCCAGCTGCTTTATTGCACTACAATCTATTGACCATTTTCTCCACTTCCTCAAATGTGATCCTATTTCCATCATCATTCCTATCCCATTCTACCTCGAAATCTGAAACATTACTGATCGCATTTTCACCTACATTGAACAACTCTTCAAAATATTCCCTCCATCTGCCCAAGGCATCCACAGGATTCACCAGCAGTTTTCCTGACCTGCCCAAAATACTTGTCATTTCCTTCTTACCTCCCTTTCGAAGACTGCTAATTACACTCCAGAATGATTTTCCAGCAGCTTGACCCATAGTCTCCAACCTGTTTCCAAAGCCATCCCAAGATTTCTTCTTGGATGGTGCAATTATCTGTTTGGCTTTGTTTCTTTCTTCAACATAACTTTCTCTGTCTACCTGAGTTCTAGTATGTAGCCATTTTTGATAGGCCTTCTTTTACCTTTTACAGGCTGCCTTGACTGTGTCATTCCACCAAGCTGTTTGCTTCATCCTACTTTTACACACTACTGTTCCAAGACATTCTTTAGCCACTTCTAGTACTGTGTCCCTTTACCTTGTCCATTCCTTTTCCAATGACTGTAATTGACTACATTCAACTAACTGGTACCTTTCTGAGATCGCTGTTATGTACTTGTGCCTGATTTCCTTATCCTGAAGTTTCTCCACTCTTATCCTCCTACATATGGACCTGACCTCCTACACTTACGGCCTCACAATCCCAATTTCACTGCAGATTAAATAATGATCAGTGTCATCAAAGAATCCCCTGAATACACCTGTGTCCCTCACAGCTTCCTGAATTTCTAATCTGTTATTATATAGTCAATGACAGATCTGGTTCCCCTGCCTTCCCAAGTATACCGGTGAATGTTCTTATGTTTAAAAAAGGAGTTTGTGATTACTACGCCCATACTGGCACAGAAATCCATGAGTTGTTTCCCGTTCCTGTTGGCCTCCATATCCTCTCCAAATTTACCCATAACCTTTTCATACCCTTCTGTTCGATTTCCAATCCTGGCGTTAAAATCACCCACGAGCAGAACACTGTCCTTGTCCTTTACTCTGACAACTACATCACTGAGTGCCTCATAAAAACTATCCATCTTATCTTGATCTGTCCCTTCACAATGCGAATATACTGACACAATCCTAATTTTCTTGCTAGACACTGTCAAATCTATCCATATCAGTCGTTCGTTTACATACCTTACAGCAATTACGCTGGGTTCCATTTCTTTCCTGATGTAAAGCCCTACACCCCATTGTGCTATTCCTGCTTTGAGTCCTGACAGGTAGACCTTGTATTCTCCCACTTCCTCTTCTTTCTCACCCCTTACCCGAATGTCACTAACAGCTAAAACGTCCAGCCCCATCTTACTTGCAGCCTCTGCCAGCTCTACCTTCTTCCCAGAGTAGCCCCCATTGATATTAATAGCTCCCCATCTCATTACCATTTGTTTGCCAAGTCGTATCTTAGGAGTCCCTGGTTTGTCAGTTAGAGGTGGGACTCCGTCACCTCCAAAGGTCCGAGGAATTTTGCTCTGATTGTTGCCAGCATCATATTTAAAGTACCAGGGAAGCAGGTTGCTAGCCTTACTTGCCCCGAGTCCCATTGGGTTCTACCCCTAACGGCTGAGGGACTAACCGGTGGATTTGGTAGTCTTTGCCGTACGAGCACAAGGGTGACCACGACTCAGAATATGTCCGAGATGCCCAGCATTATTCCAAAGTAACTGGTATCCCGACTGTCGGGACCACTTACTTGGCCACTCATACGTTGCCCGTGGTTCATGAACTAGGACATGACTACAGGAACCCACACCATGAACCACATCAGCTTCAAAATTTAACAAATTTTTTAAAAACATTAAGAATGCACTGAAATTCTTGAAAATTGAAACGGTTAAAAAAATTAAATATCTTGGAGAAATAATCCAAGAAAATGGTTTGGAAGGAGCTGCTATAGAGAAAAGGATACATGAAATGGAACGACTTATGTTATAGCTAAAGAATCTTATAACAAAAAAGGCTTGTCTAAAAATGCAGAAATGCAGCATTACAACACAGTAGCGAAGTCAGAAAGTCTATATGAAAGTGAACCTGTAACATTAAACTATAATGTAGATAAATTAGAAGTACTGCGAAAGCGAAACATTAGGAAAATATTAGGTCCACGATAAACTATGGACACCTGGAAATTACGAAGTAAAAATGAAATTTATCGAAACACAGAAAACATATCTGCCCTAATGGTAGAACTGGTACTTTTTGGACATTTTTATCGAATGCAAGACGGTAGATTTTAAGCCAAAAAAATCTTCCGTGCGAACTTAATTACGTATATAGACCGTTCATTCATTCCGGGAATCGAGAATCTCGCCCATTTTTGCCCGTTATCGACGTTGATACTGGCAAGATATCGGTCATAGGAATTCCAAGATTATTGAGATTGTTTTAATTTTAATAATATAAATGTGAAACAAAGTCATACAGGAAGCAGGCGACCATTAATAATCCGTAATTCTCCATTAAGGCTGACTGGACCGCAATTGCAAAAGTCAAACATCAGGCAACGAATGACTTTATTGCTGATACGGCGTGTTTCGGAATTTATCCAGCGTCAGGTATGTAGGAACGACTACTGCACGACCTTACTTCTTGCCAAATTTCATGATTCTGGGCCAAAGGAAAGTATGCTATAGGTTCTGATGAGTGAGTCTGCGAGTATTGAACTATGTGGCGTAAATGGCCGTACATTTTGATTGCTTTGACTAAGAAGCTTCAATTTTTTACTCCGCCAAGGGATCGTAGACTTTAGTAGGTGATACATTTTAGCTTGATATGTCTACCCATTCCTGAGAAAAATGTTTTTACCGGTCGCTTCAGACAGACAGAAAGACAGACGAACAGACGGACAGCATTGCGATCCTATATAGTTCCGCTTTTACCGACTGACGCACGGACAGCGCCGGATTAGTCACGTAGCAGGAGTTAGCAAATGCTACGGGCTCCGCGCATTCGGGGGGCTCCGCACCCGGACGCGAAAACTCTTGTCAGGACAGACTATTTTTTTTCTTTTTTTTAGACTAGTGAAAAAGGTGAATTATCTCACCATTTGGTTAAGTTCGCAATATACTGCCAACTGTTTTGAAACATCTCTGTTAAATTCGTTTCATAATATTTAACTTGTATTTCATGTTGTCACGTCCAGTCATTTGTAATTTAGTTTTGTACTTTGTGTTTGTCCCTCTTCAGTGGCACACATTTACATTAAAGTATCAATTTTTCCAATAAGCACCTAACCCTACGTACATTGCCTATATTTTGTGCTCTCGAACTTCCTTTTTCTCTGTATCATCTATATGAGTGAGTGTGTATACTGAATTTGTCTTTTACACGCTAACAGTGCACCGTCTGGCTGTCTGCTGTGGTAGGAACAGTGTAGCCAACGTAGCTTTGTCAGTCAAGGCAAGGAGATTTGTACCCTTTCGTTAGTCATTCGACAGTAATTAAGTTGGTGGTGGAAATGACCCCTCTTTTCACTTCCGGCTATCTGGGGGAAGTTCGCTGCAGGGAGAGCGTGTCTCGGTACTTGGAATTAGACCTTTCGTGAGTGAAGACGGTACTCTTAAGAGCGACTTGGCGCTGGTGAGTGTGTTAATGAGTGATGGCATGTAGCTATACAACTGCTATACGCGATTGATCTGCTAGTTCATTTTCATGTTCGGTAGTCGAACTCTTATATTTTTCAGAGTGTACTCACGAGTATATTTTTCTGAATATAATAAGTTTTTCCGTTCCTCAGTTTGCGTAAGCAGAACACGAGGTGTAGGAAGTTCGTTGCTCCAGCACAGGTTTAAAATTCAGTAGTCTGACTTCAATTTTAACTGGAATTATGCGTGAACCTTTCTCGTGTGCATGTGTTTTATTTCTTCTATTTTTCATTTCGATTCAGTTTTAACATTGTCTAGCTTTTTTCATACCACTTAGTGGTGATGTCGCCATGTGTAATTCCAGTACCACGTTGAATAAGTTTTATTCTTAATTCCGCATGATATTTTATTGCTATTTGTGTCTATACGGTCTACACTTGCGTTCCTGAAGTTTTTACGAGTCTTAATAATTTTGCATTGTTCATGAATATTCACGTCATCTGCGGGTAGTTTCACGCAAGCGTAGCTTAGTTTGATGTACGAGGTGATGCAGATAAATTTCTTTGTTGGAAAGTGTTCCATAGTATTCTTATTCATAATAATTCAGTTATAGCGGTAGGGCTGAACCTCCGAGCCTCTGACTTACTGTGATGGGTAAAATTCTTTTCACCTGTATTCTTATGTGCGAATCGTGTGTCTTTGTGTGAACTTCTCCCATGCGCGCGTAAGATTTCATTTATCACCGCAATGTGCTCCAACATCCAATATAATAGTAATATGAGTTAATTAATTACATAACAGGCAACGACATATCATAGTTTAGAATTATTTTGTGAATTTTTAGTAAGATGTTTTACTTTAATAAACTATGTTAAACTGTGATGACTGTTTCTCAGACAAACCCCTCCCCTTTTGTTAGATTATCTTTAATACATTCCACCTGGCGTTTCTGAAGCTCAAAAGGCAGGCCTCATGTTTATAGAGTTTTGTCTGATTATCTTACTCTTTTTGCAGAGGCTTAAGCTCCTGCTTGTTCTGAGTTAGTTCATTCAACGTTTGTACTTAAATTGTTCCCATATGCTCATTCGACATATTCATGTGGACCTTTTTATTGATATTAATACGTTAGTAATGCTTACCAATTCCGTGATTAATTCAGTTCTTATATTAAATTTTCTGAAATTTGATTAAACTGCGTGGCGACCCAGTAAAATGTTATGGCACACGAAACGTACAGTAGACTACCGAGTTCCACAATGACTAAATTCCCCCAGTTTCTGTTTGAGAATCACTTTCCAGATAACAGTTCACCCATTAATAACCACTGAGTTTCGTTAGCTTGTAATTCAGTTTCTGTTGGATACTAGCAAGAAAGCCCGATTTATGTCGACATGAACGACCATTTAGGATGAAGTACATCACCAAGCCAAGGAATTTTACGCGGTTGCGAAGTAAACATCAGACTTAACAATTGTGCATTATGCTAAAACCTCAACCAACAGAGAGGCCGGAAAAATTATATATTGGACGAATTTAATGTGCGACCTTGGGTTGCTTAAGAAGGTAAACGAGAAAAGCATCCAGGTGACCTAATGTGGAAATATCCGGAACTTGAATCTGAGGTACATTCCTATGTGTAAAAATAAGAGGAAAGGCGGGATGCCAGTCTCGCCAGAAATAATCCAACTGTTTTCCTTGGAAACTGAAAGAGTCTTAAACGCGCCACAAGGAGAACTGCGTGTATTGGTTGGTGGCGTTGGCTTATGCAGAGAAATGGCCTTGCTCTCCGACTAAGTACTACATCAGTAAAGAGAATTCCAGTACATTTCGAGGAGAAACTAGTTAACTTCCAGCAGCATGTCATCTGGTTGTGAAAGTGTCTCTCACACTGCTGACGAAATGCCAGTATTTTTTGACATGCCGAGTAGTACGACAGTAGACATGAAAGGGCCGAAACATATCCCATTAAGAGGAAATGGGAATGAAACAAATAGAATAACCGGTGTTAGCTATTACAGTCAATGGGGGAAAGTTACCCCATTATGTCCTTCTTATGAGAAAAACTATGCGCGAAGAGAACTTTGAGGTTTAGTGATTCGCAGCCAAGAAAAGGACTGGATGACAAGACAATTGATTTTTCACTGGCTGTCTACCGCCTGAAATCGCAGACATCTACATCTACATCTACATGGTTACTCTGCAATTCACACTTACGTGCCTGCCAGAGGGTTGATCGAACCATTTTCATACTACTTCTCTACCATTCCACTCTCGGATGGCGCGTAGGAAAAAGGAACACCTAAATCTTTCCGTTCGAGCTCTGATTTCTCTAATTTTATTACGTAGGAGGGTATCAACAAAATATTTGCGCATTCGGAAGAGAAAGTTAGTGATTGAAATTTTGTAAATAGATCTCGCCGCAAAGAAAACCACCTTTGTTTCAGTGACTGCCACCCCAACTCGCGTATCATATCAGTGACACTATCACCCCTATTACGCGATAACGTGAAACGAGCTGCCCTTCTTTGCACTTTTTCAATGTCCTCCGTCAATCCTACCTGGTAGGGATCCCACACCGCACAGCAATATTCCAGCAGAGGACGGACAAGTGTAATGTAGGCTGTCTCTTTAGTGGGTTTGTCGCATCTTCTAAGTGTTCTGCCAACAAAAGGGCAGTCTTTGTTTCGCCTTCGCCACAATATTATTTATGTGGTCTTTCCAATTTAAGTTGCTCGTAATTGCAAGTCCTAGGTATTTAGTCGAATTGACAGCCTTTAGATTTGTGCGGTTTATCGTATACCCAAAATTTATCGGATTTCCTTTAGTATCCATGTGGATGACCTCGCACTTTTCTTTGTTTAGTGCCCATTGCCATTTTTCGCACCATACAGAAATTCTCTCTAGATCATTTTGTTATTGGAATTGATCGTCTGATGATTTTAGTAGGCGGTGAATTACAGCGTCATCTGCAAACAATCTAAGGTGGCTGCTCAGATTATCACCTAGAACATTTATGTAAATCAGGAACAGCAGAGGACCTATAACAAATGGTTCAAATGGCTCTGAGCACTATGGGACTCAACTATTGAGGTCATTAGTCCCCTAGAACTTAGAACTAGTTAAACCTAACTAACCTAAGGACATCACAAACATCCATGCCCGAGGCAGGATTCGAACCTGCGACCGTAGCGGTCTTGCGGATCCAGACTGCAGCGCCTTTAACCGCACGGCCACTTCGGCCGGCTCGGCCTACAACACTACCTTGCGGAACGCCAGATATCACTTCTGTTCTGCTCGATGATTTGGCGTCCATCACTACGAACTGTGACCTCTCTGAGAGGAAAGCACGGATACAGTCACACAACTGAGACGATACTCCATAGGCACACAATTTTATTGGGCATTGATTGCTTAAACAGCCAAGCTTTTTTTTTCATGATTTTAAGGAAGATCTAAGTACTGAAGTAAAAGATTAATTAGCTGCACAAAAGATAGGCCTTGTCGTAATACTCAGAGGAATCACCTCAAACTTACAGGTGCTAGATGTGCCCATAAACAAGCCGTTCAATACAACCTCCAGAAATGTATCCAGATTGGTTCCCGGAAGGAGATCATGCTCTTAAACCGTTTCGTAAGATTTAGAAGCCATCAATCATCCTTCAGTGAGATTGCATTTTTGGCCTTCCACATCATTGGATTCCATCATCAAGGGGTTCAAAAAATGAAGCGTATCGAATGCTCAGGATGGCGGCGAGGATGACGTTCCGTGGGAAGCGAATGAAGGAAACGATGGAAACGGAAGTGAAGAAGTGAACACCTGTACTGATAGTGAAGAGAGGGAATAAAACAAAATATGGGACTGGTATGTTAGACGCCAATGTGTTGTTATCATATGTTATATAACTACGAGGGCAACTATTTATTCACAAGCGACACAAAAGAGGTGCATGCTTGCACCTATTACTGTCCTTCAAAGTAGTCACCAGCGTTGTGTAGAACCCGTTGCCATCGATGTGGAAGGCGTAGAATACCGTTAGCAGATCCTGTTCTGTTGATGGCGCGAATGTAGCAGCGAAAATTTATGGTGATTCTCGTGTACGACTGTGATGGTGTTATCCTAACGCATCGTCTACGGCAGACGTTCAATGCAAAGTATTATTGTTCGTTTTTGGAGCAACATCTGCGACCAGCTTTGCGAAAGAAGCGGCGACACTTTCAGCGCAGCCCACACATTATTTTGCACGACAATGCGCGGGTGCATACAGTGCAAGCTGTGGCTGCCCTGTTCGGTCGATGGGACTGGGAAGACGAAGGAACCATTTCATGCCATTCGCTTCAGAACTGTTCCAGAGATTGGACAGGCAGTAGACCGCTCCATTCGCACTATGAACAGAACAGGCTGTGCTATCAGTATACTTCCACATCGCTGGCAACAGGTTCTACACAACGCTGGTGACTACTATGAAGGACAGTAACAGATGCAAACATGTAACTCTTTTGTATCGATTGTGAATAAAGAGTTGCCTCTATTTAAGTTCCAAAGAGTTGCCTCTATTTAAGTTCCAACCCTCGTATTTTCGGTAAATACTTACGTCTTATATGTAAGTACAATTAGTTCATAAGCCCACTCGAAGCGTAAATGGTTGCGAAAGCATACTTGACCTCTTAGCAACAAATAATCCTGGACAAATAGTGAGTTGTTGTTGTTGTGGTCTTCAGTCCTGAGACTGGTTTGATGCAGCTCTCCATGCTACTCTGTCGTGTGCAAGCTTCTTCATCTCCCAGTACCTACTGCAACCTACATCCTTCTGAATTTGCGTAGTGTATTCAGCTCTTGGTCTCCCGCTACGATTTTTACCCTTAACGCTGCCCTCCAATACTAAATTGGTGATCCCTTGATGCCTCAGAACATGTCCTACCAACCGATCCCTTCTTCTAGTCAAATTGTGCCACAAATTCCTCTTCTCCCCAATTCTATTCAATACCTCCTCATTTATTATGTGATCTACCCATCTAATCTTCAGCATTCTTCTGTAGCACCACGTTTCGAAAGCTTCTATTCTCTTCTTGTCCAAACCATTTTCGTCCATGTTTCATTTCCGTACATGGCTACACTCCATACAAATACTTTCAGAAACGACTTCCTGATACTTAAATCTATACTCGATGTTAACAAATTTCTCTTCTTCAGAAACCCTTTCCTTGCCATTGCCAGTCTACATTTTATATCCTCTCTACTTCCCATCATCGGTTATTGAGTATCGTAACGAGTACAGAGATTAGCGACCACAAGGCAGTTGCTGCTAGGCTGAATACCGTAACACCTAAAATCATAAGAAAGAAACGCAAAGTATATCTGTTTAAAAAAGCTGATAAAAATGCTCTTAACACCTTTTCAAGAGACAGTCTTCATCCCTTCCAATCTGATCATGTATGCGTAGAAAAGTTGTGGAATAGTTTCAAAGAGATATTATCGACAGCGATTGAGAGATATATAGGGGAAGGCGGAGCAACATGGGGAACCTAACTTTAAACCCTTACAAAAGGGACAAAAAGAAACATATTCAAGTAGGTTTGATTATCATTTCTTTACTTAACCATTGAATTACAATAGCATGCAAAGAAACCTGCAAACTTGTTACATTTAGTTAGAAGTATCTCGATTTGAAACATAAACTACCAATTCCCCGTCTTGGCCCATATGCGGGGTAAGATGGGGAACTAGCAGGAATTCATCTCTAAAGCTTAAATAAGGACTGGAATAACGAAATCATGTGACCATAAGGTTTCGAAACATGGTTCTGCGAATTGTAGACTCAGGTATTACGTTTTATTTAGGCCTCTTACTTTCACATAGCACACAAGTGTGGACAGCCTCGTCATCATCACTTTCCATCCCTGCACAAGTGTCGTGGGCCCAGCGTCCGCAGCTAACACACCGTATCCTTCAGAGAAGTCATAGCAGTATAAACATTCTTCACTCTCTTCCTCGTTGTCATTCGACCTCAGTTTATTATCCCTTGAGCATGAAGGGGTGGTTAAGACGTCAGTAACGTTCGTCACTTTTTCGTTGTCGTTATGTCCTTTTGGTGGTATCCCAGGTTTATTAAACGTCTTTGAGAAGAGTATTCGTTTACATGCAGCACGTTTGGCGACTCCTTTTCGTTTAATTTCTTCAGATAGTTCACTCCTATAATGAGATTCGGTTAAAACAACGGGTTTTCCACGCCTGTTAGATGGTTCCCCTTTGGTTTTTTTTATCCACCTTTGGAATAGCTAACACCATTTCAGGGCTGGTAACCTGAAAGTTAGACGAAACAGAGGCTTGATCGTCAGTTGTTAATTGTTCAGGCGTTTTACTTCTTGACAACATCTCTGGTATTTGGTCTTCCGTTTCTGTAACTTCAGATGTGTGAGATTGATGAATGTCTGTAGTTGAACAGGGAAGGTAATCACTTTCTTGAAACACATTTCTGTTTACTGGCCAAATGCCTGTTTTCCGAACCCGTTCACTGCTGTGGACATTGTAGCTGAATGAATGAAGGCTTTGCCAAATAAACTTGTGATCTGATGCAGCGTAACAACTTTTCCAGGATGGGTGCGAATCCACGATTTTACTTCATCTTCGTAAAATTTACTGAGAGGTTTTATAAATGCCACGTCCAATGGTTGAAGACGGTGTGAGCAGTGTGGTGGCAAACACAGCAAGACAACCCCATTTTCGCGGGCCACATCTATTAGTTCTAAATTCTTGATGTGCGTTTTGTGGCCGTCCAATATGAGAAGTATTGGTCTTTCCTTTGACGCTCCAGTAAATGCAATAAACTCCTTAAACCAAGTCAAAAATATTTCTTTCGTCATCCAACCAGTTTCGTGGACTTCTGCCCAGGCACCAGGGGGCAGGCCAGTCTCAAACGCTTGTTGCATTTTTTCGAGGATAAATTGACATAGGTGGTACGTAGCACCCCGACTCTGAAACACAGATTTCCGCAGTCACAGTCTGGTCCCTTTCTGATGAAGTAACAGCTCCTACCTGTCTGCGCTTTTTCAAAGCAACCACCTTTGTTTGACCTTTGGGAATGACTGTTAAACCAGTCTCATCACAATTGAAAATTCTGTCTCCCGTAAACTTGAATGTGTCTAATTGACTTTCTAACAGATCGAAAAACCGATCTACAGCAAGTCGATTAAAAGCCATTGCTCATGCGATTGATGTGGCCTCTGGTTTTCGTATTGTTAAGGTAGGATTTCGTGCAAGAAACCCATTTAACCAATCTCTTCCAGCAGATTTGGCTGCAGTATTAAATGGATGTTTGATGTTGTTTCGTTCAGCTAGCTGAAAAGCAAGATCACAAAGTTCTTTAAGTGTTAGACCAAAATACTGTCCTTCCATCTGTGTTAAGTAGTCTTTCAGTCCTGCCTCTTGTTCTGGGGTAAACACACTAGTGATTGGTCCTAACCTTTTCACAACTGTATAGCCAGGATTAGCACGTTTCTTTGCCACATGTCGTTTAATCGTTGTCTGTGGCACGTTGAACTGTCGAGCAGCCCTGAAAGAACCCATATGACCTTCTATAACAGCATTTACAGCGCCTTCCATTGACTCCAATGACCAATCTTGCCTAGACGTTTGTCGCCGATACTTGCGAACCATCTGAAATAAAACACGTGGAACGTACTATTGAGTCAGATCATTCCTGGTAATCTATATTATATAGTAAATACCATATTTCCAAAAGTCAGTCGTTAAAGCATAGCCAGAATACTGACTTTGCACGTTTTATGTATTTTTATTCACCACATAGCCTAAGGCATACTTTGTAATTAATTAGGAAACGTTGGAGTAACGAATACCATTCTATTTACAATTGTATTCAACGTATAATGTACGTGTTCAAAACCCGCAGCGAGGTAAACACATGAGACGATAAGAATGTAATGGTTGGACAAATAGTAGGGGCAAGACGGGGAAGATCCCCATCTTGCCCCACCCCGTCTTCCCCCCTTCCATGCTGTCAGGTTATGTTACGCCTACATGAACACTATTTGGTGAACATTGACTATTGACACAGCAGTTTACTGTTAATAAGACGTACTATTCAGTGCTATATATACAGTCTGGACAAATGTTCACGAAACACATGTTTTAGGACCTCGAAAGGTGTAAAACATTGCAAATCAGTATAACAATTGTACGTACCTTGCAAAGCTCACAGAAACCGCCACGAAACTAAGGTTCAGCAATGTCAACACACTGGGACCTGTGTATTGATGATGTTGACGTAGCTATCCACAGATGGCAGCACTCTAGCTTATAGCCCTTCCCCGTTTTACCCCACCTCCCCGTCTTGCCCGCCTTCCCCTACTACATAAATTAATAGGTGATGGTACTGATCCCCCATGGTGCACAAAACGGGTCAGATCGCTGTTTCGGAAGCGGCGAAAAAAGCATGCCAAATTTAAAAGGACGCAAAATCCCCAAGACCGGAAAAGTTTTGCAGAAGTTCGAAATATAACGCGTATTTCAATGCGAGATGCTTTTAATAATTTCCACAACGAAATTCTGTCTCGAAATCTGGCAGAAAACCCAAAGAGATTCTGGTCATATATAAAGCACACAAGTGGCTCCTGGCTCTGAGCACTATGTGACTTAACATCTCTGGTCACAAGTCCCCTAGAACTTAGAACTACTTAAACCTAACTAACCTAAGGACAGCACACAACACCCAGTCATCACGAGGCAGAGAAAATCGCTGACCCCTACACAAGTGGAAAGACGCAATCAGTACCTTCACTGCCCGATAACAACGGTGAAGTCACTGATGACAGTGCCACTAAAGCAGAGTTATTAAACCATGGAGGTAAAAATAAGAGGAGTTGTCATGACGTCACAAACTTGAAGCCGACCCAAGTGAAGATCCGCCATGTTAGCTACTCCAAAACATTCGCTTCTGGTGGTTTGATTCCGTGTAGTCGTGAAGTGTTTTGATAAAAATTGCCGCCTTGCGTCGCTTACGGGTGTATTAATCGTTCTGATTGTAATCTAAAGTTTAAACAAATCACTTTTCATTCATAAGTGGACTTAAGCGCTATTTTCTTATATATACTTGATATTCTGATGCACTGTAAAGTTTTACAGTATGGTTTTCTTTCTGTAATTTGACTTTAGATTTCCTATCAATCCAACGTGAAGAGCTCTCTGGATGTGAGCAATACACTTGGCTTTCATTGTTTGGTTATTCCCAAGTAACTGATAAGTCATGACAAGATACATCCTGGAAATGTTGACTAATGATTTAAAATGCAATAATTTTATATAAAAGCAATGTAACTACATGTAGTTAATTAAATCTTCAGTGAAATGTGTGGAACACCTGTTGCAGTGGTTAAATTATAAGTACTTAAAGGGTTACATATTTGTTAAAGCGAAGTTCCCTATCTAAGTCCAGGCTATTTAGATCATTACATTAATCGCTGTGTTGTCATGTTACCCTGTAAATTGCTGTTATTTGCCACATTGAATGTCACTTTGTAGGAACAATTTAAAAACAAAGCAGATGTGTAAACTACAATGGGCCTGACAATCTGAAATCAATTCTTTTCCTTCGTAATTTAACGAATCTTTCACTTTGTTGACATAACAGATGGCTTGTTTATATCATTCCTGCATTCATATATGGGACACCAAAGGAAATAAATTTGCATTTGACTTGAAAATGCAACGAATGCAAATCAGTGCCTCTAAACTATCAATAATTGCTTTGGAGTTCTGGCTTTATCAATTATCGACACAAACACAATGAAAGTGAATAGAAATGGATTTCGAAAGCACGCTTTTCATAGCACGTACTTCTCTTCTCGGTAATTCGAAGTGTATAAACAAAAAGGAATTGCAGTACTGAGGCCAGAAGCGTCATATTTTCGTGTCGTATTACTGTATCGAATACGCATTTAAGACCAGAAAAACGCTTGAAGTTGCGTTCCTTATGCTGTGTTGTTCACTAAAACAGCGTAACATTTACTATATAAAATAAATATCGCGTGCACACGACAGAAATAACGAACAAGAAGCAATTGTAAACACTCGTCTGCTAATGTTTTGGGGGATCCAAGATGGCGGCAGGCCCCGCCCACTGGCTTCAAAACAACGTACAGCCTAAGCCTGTAGCGCCATCTCCCCTTATTCTACCTCCATATATTAAACACGGTTTTCCGAAACTCCTTCACCAAAGCAGACGAGGTAAATATTCCTGAATTCCAATCAAGTACACCTGCCAAGATGAGAAACATAGAAGTAGATATCCTCCGTGTAACAAATCAGCTTAAATCACTTAATAAAGCCAAGACCTCCGGTCAGTTTGTATACCGACCAGGTTTCTCTCAGAGTATGCTGATACAATAGCTCCATATTTAGCAATTATATACAACCACTCGCTCAGAAAGGTCCTTACCTAAAGACTGGAAAATTGCTCAAGTCACACCAATACCCAAAATGGGAAGTAGGAGTAATCCGCTGAATTACAGGCCCATATATGGAACATATACTGTATTCGAACATTATGAAGTACTGTAAATAGGCTGTTTAGGTTTTTATGTTTGTAACGCCATGTAGCGCTCTATATGAAAATCACTGACTGTGCCGTGTGCAGTCTGTGGCTGGTTTGCATTGTTAGAATTTGCTATTGTAGTGTTGGGCAGTTGGCTGTTAACAGCGCGTAGCGTTGCGCAGTTGGAGGTGAGCCGCCAGCAGTGGTGGAAGTGGGGAGAGAGATGGCGGAGTTTTGAGAGCGGATGATCTGGACGTGTGTCCATCAGAGAGAGTAAATTTGTAATACTGGATATCATGAACTATATATATATATATATATATATATATATATATATATCGGGGCGGTTGGTAGACCCGCAACCGAGCGCCTCCCCAGGTGGCGGATAGGGGAACGCCTCCTAGATATAGGTGGTACCGAGGAAATGAAATACTCGGGGCGGACCAAAACTACTAGTAGCGTCCGTTCCCACAGCGGGCGGCTACAAAAGGCGTCTGCTCCACATGTCAGTGGCGGCCTCAACCAACCTCCTGATCTGGAAAGTCAGGTTGTACTCGGCAGCATGCCATACATTCAACTACTAAACATCATGATGGTACAACGAGAAAAATCTCATTACCCCGGGCGCCAGTCAATAGACTGGGATTGTCGTGAGCATCGGATTCCGGCGGCTCACGGACATCATGAGAAGAATCGGAGCTTCTCAAACTCCCTCAAGACCAAACGCAAACACTACATCGGCACACTCAACGTGAACACACTGATGAAGACAGGAAACATGAAACAACTGACAGACACTCTCGAAAAATTTCAAATCAAAATATGTGCACTGCAAGAAACACGATTCACAGACGAAGACCATTTCAACACGGAGAATTTCAGAATATACAAAGGAAAACCATCGAGACAACTGAAAAACCTAAGGCTTTTTGGCACAGGATTTGCAGTACACAGGTCCATCACGGACAGCATAATCGACTTTTCGTCACCAAACGAAAGAATCAGCACCATCACAGTGAAATCAGCCAATAAATTCTACACAATAATCAACGCACATGCACCGACTAATGACTACAACAGGAAATACCCGGACGAAATTGGTGACTTCTGGACGACAATGGAAGAAACTATCAGAAAAATTCCTGCACATAGAGTCAAAATAATACTGGGAGACTTCAACGCCAAACTCGGAAAAGAAAAGATATACAGACATATCACAGGAAAACATACTCCACACAAGGACACCAACAAAAACGGAAGACATCTGATAGACTTTTGCAAAAGCCACGACCTCGCCATTATGTCAACAAAATTCAAGAAACCAACACGAAAACTTACCACATGTAAATTCCCCAGTGGAAAGCAAGAACTACAAATCGACCACGTAATAGTGCAGAAAGACTCACAAAAATAAATTTTGAACATAGACACCCGTAAAGGCTACTTCGACTCAGACCACCACCTACTACAGATCAGGATTCGTCTTTTGCCCAATAAAAAGCTCCAGAAGAACAAAATTGTTAGACCAGATCCAGAATACGTTACTTTAAACCAGACACAAATATTATACAAAATTAAAATGGAGAAAACGACAGACTGGACCCAACTTTCACGAAGAATCCGAGAGGCCATGAAACTAGCACAAGCACCACGAACACGGAAACACCGTTGGTGGAACCACACATGTGACCAGGCTATTGACCAACGAATCAGTGCATGGAAAAAATTTAGTTGCCATAAATCCCAAGAGAATTGGATGAACTTCTTGAAAACACAGAAGCAATCAAGCAAAATCATTCGCAGTGAAAAACGACAGTATGACAAACGGCGACTGACAGAGATCGAATCGGACTTCATGAAGAACAATACAAGAAACTTCTACAGAACGTTCAGAGAAAATATGACTGGATATCAACCACCCAACTTGTGCTTCAGAAGACCGGATGGAACCCTAGAAACCAATACCAAAAACGATTGTGACATTCTGGCAAAGTACTTTCAAAAACTGCTCAACACGGACCCCCCCCCCCCCCCCCCCCCATGGAAGAAATGATAACAGAAACGAGCACATACAATCCAGATAGTGAACCTCCAACTCTAGAAGAAGTTAAAGAAATAATAAAGTCACTCAAGAATCGTAGAGCACCAGGAGAAGATGGCATCATCGCGGAAATCTGGAGTTACAAGACCCAGAACTCACCAAAGACATCCACAGGATCTTGGAAGACATCTGGAAGACCATGAAAATTCCTGACGACTGGAAAACTGCCCTGATACACCCACTACACAAAAAAGGTGACAAGACTAACCCGAACAACTACAGAGGAACATCCCTACTACCGGTCACATACAAGATCCTCTCTAAAGCTTTACTGAACAGACTAGAATGCCAAACCGACCACTTGATTGGGGAATACCAAGCAGGCTTCCGTAAAGGGCGGTCTTGTGCGGAACAAATTTGGAACCTGAAAATGATTTTACAACACAAACAGAACCTGATCATTACCTTTGTTGACTTCAAAAAGGCGTACGACTCTATCGACCGGAAAACTCTCTTCAAAATTCTAGCAGAATACGAAGTAGACAACAAAACACGGGCTATCATAGAGCAAACTTTAACCAACACGACCTCCAAAGTAAAGTTCTGTGGGGAACTATCAGAGCCCTTTGAAATTCGCACAGGTGTCCGACAAGGCGATGGCCTCTCACCTCTCCTTTTCAATCTGGTGTTAGATAAGGTCATAAAAGAATGGGAAACATCGCAACAGGGGATAACCTTAGAAAACCTACAGATTAAATGCCTGGCTTTTGCAGACGATTTGGCGATTGTCACGAAAGGTATAAAGGAAACAAAAGACGCTATTGAAAAACTGCACGAAATCGCTTCCAAAACTGGACTACAGATCTCTTACGAAAAGACACAGTTTATGAGCACAAAGAAACTCTCATCTCTGAACACAAAGTATGGCACGATTTACAAAACAGCAAACTTCAAATACCTCGGTGAAACACTACAAATGAGTGGACATAACAGAGACTCAAACGAAGAAAGAAAGACTAAACTGGACAAGGCATACAAAGTAGTGTGGAATCATTACAACAAGAAGTCTATCTCACAAAAAGCCAAATTACGCCATTACGACACGGTGATGCTCCCCGAGGCACTATACGCAGCAGAGACCACACTAATCCTAGGGCATACACGTATCAGACAATTAGAAAAAGTAGAACGGAAAATACTTAGGAAAATATTTGGCGCAACTAACAACAATGGAATATGGATCAAGAAACCTACAGAGGAACTGTACAAACATACGGACACAATCACAGAAAAGATTAGAAAACGCAGACTACAATTCTATGGACACCTATACAGAATGCCATCACACAGGCTGACCAAACAGATCTTTGACTGGGTAACCACTAGAAACAACAAATGGGTGGCAGAGGTAGAAAACGACTTGAACCAGCTCAACATAACAGCAGACACAATAAACGACAGAATAAATTTCAGAAACATCATTAAGAAAAGTAAACTACATGAGATACAATGCGACAAACGAACAGGCATAAAATGGACCGAAGAACGCAAGCAAGATCACAGCCAGAAGATGAAAGAAATATGGGCAACCAAAAAGGCAATCAAGATGAAGCCGAAGACACAAAGCCGACAAGAAGCATGGACAGAGGACCGGAAACAGAAACACAGCGAGCGAATGAGGGAAGTTTGGGCAGCAAGGAAGGCAGCAAAAGGAACTGGCCATGTAGTTTAGTCCAAATGCGCTCTTTAAGGGCAAAACACCAATAATATATATATATATATATATATATATATATATATATAATGACTTTTGAACACTATTGAGGTAAATACATTGTTTGTTCTCTATCGAAATCTTTCATTTGCTAACTATGCCTATCAGTAGTTAGTGTCTTCAGTAGTTAGAATCTTTTATTCAGTATAGGCGCACACTGTACTGCAGTAGTTTGAGTAACGAAGATTTTTGTGAGGTAAGTGATTCATGAAAGGTATAGGTTATTGTTAGTCAGGGCCATTCTTTTGTAGCGATTTTTGAAAGTCAGATTGCGTTGCGCTAAAAATATTGTGTGTCAGTTTCAGCACAGTCATTTATAATTTTTCTAAGGGAACGTTTCAGTACCTCGAAGAAAACAATTTACTGACACATAGTCAGCACGGATTCAGAAAATATCGTTCTTGCGAAACACAATTAGTTCTTTATACTCATGAAGAAATGAGTGATATCGACAGGGGATGTCAAATTGATTCTGTATTTTTAGATTTCCAGAAGGCTTGCGACACCGTTCCTCACAAGCGTCTTCCAACCAAACTGGGTGCCTATGGAATGTCGCCTCAGTTGTGCGACTGCATTCGTGATTTCCTGTCAGAAAGGTCGCAGGTCGTAGTAATACACGGAAAATCATCGAGTAAAACAGAAGTAATATCCGATATTCGCCAAGGGTGTGTTATAGGCACTCTCTTGTTCATGATCTATATTAACGATATAGGAGACAATCTGAGTAGGCGTCTCAGACTGTTTGCAGTTGATGCTGTCATTTACCGTCTTGTAGAGTCATCAGATGATCAAAACGAATTGCAAAATGATTTAGATAAGAGGTCTGTATGGTGCGAAAAGTGGTAATTGGCACTGAATAAAGAAAAGTGTGAAGTTACTCACGTGAGTACTAAGAGAAATCCGCTAAATTTCGATTACGTGGTAAGTCACACAAATCTGAAGGCCTTAAACTCAACTAAATACTTAGGGACTACAATTACAAATAACCTAAATTGGAACGATCACATAGACAATATTGTCGGTAGAGCAAACCAAAGACTGCGATTCATTGGCAGAACACTTAGAAGGTGCAACAGGTCTACTAAAGAGACTGTTTACACCACGCTTCTCCGCGCTCTTCTGGAGTATTGCTGTGCAGTGTGGGATCCGCATCAGGTGGGCCTGACGGATGACATCGAAAAAGTACAGAGAAAGGCAGCTCGTTTTATATTATCGCGGAATAGGGCAGATGGTGCCACAGACATGATACGTGAATTGGAGTGGCGATCATTAAAACAAAGCTGTTTTTCGTTGCGACGGGATCTTCTCATGAAATTTCAATCACCAGTTTTCTCCTCCGATTGCGAAAACATTTTGTTGGCACTCGCCTACATAGGGAGGAAAGATCATCACGATAAAATAAAAGAAATCAGGGCTCCCACAGAAAAATTTAAGTGCTAGTTTTTCCCACGCGCCGTTCGAGAGTGGAACGGTGGAGAGACAGCTTGAAGGTGGTTCATTGAACCCTCTGCCAGGCACTTCATTGTGAATAGCAGAGTAATCACGTAGATGAAGATTCTGTTAATTTTCCTCTTCTCACATGGAACCACTTGAGTGCGACGTCGCGAGTTCACCTTTAGTAAGGTTAATTTGAAAGTCTTGTGTTAACAATTATGACAGGAAAGATGTTAGTTGCTAATGACTCTCCATGTACATAAGGAGGGCGACAGAAAAAGAGTGTCCGGGAGCTGCCGAGATCAACCTTTTTGGGGTGAATGTGTTACACATCACAAAATGGACATCTTTAACATTCAAGAAATGTTCAAAACAAACCATTAACTTGCGCCAAGAACACCGAATGAAAAATGTCGCACCACAATGATCGCAAAGGTTCGCACCATCAAGATCGAAGGCGAACTCCTTGAGAGTTACAAACCTCGCAGGACGTTCATCCAGGTATCCACTCCTAAAAAATGTATATAGAATCATATTGGTGTAGCGGGGTGATGAGATCTGATCTAATGTGATGGCATACTACCGAATGAGAAAAAGCTTGTCGTGGAGCTTATCGTGAAACTGGCTATCCCATAACGGCGTAGCTGCAGATAGTGCAATAATATGTTTTATAGGCACGGAAAAAACAAATCTTCAGAGGCTGATTGTGTCCACTGGTTCCCGATTGTATGAATTGCAATGTGACACATTTTTCAGGTGGTATAGTTTGCTCTAAATGAGTATGATTTTTATACACAGACCAGAAATCAAGCAAAAGCAAGTTATTTTGGTCAGATATTGGCCAAAATCAGTGCTCATACCATAGTTGAGATTATCTTACGTTCATTTTTCCACTCTTCCGTGCTGTGAAGTAAGTATTTCCTACTGCCCTTGCAAGATCCGCACACGAGAAAGAATTGTAGGAGGCAGAGCACTTCCAACTTATAGCAGAACAATAAATAACCTTCCAGCCAATTTACCACCCAGATTAGCAGTCGGCATAATTGTATACTTATGCGTTAAGGCATTGATGTTAGTTGGTCTTGGCACAACCCTCATAGTAGCTCTAATTTCTATGGTTCCTTTCATATGCATTTCCTCTTCAAATCCCGATTTGTCGAAGCAGAAAAAAAAGGTCCTTACTGACCGATGAGACATGTTTGTTTATCTTATCTAAAAATTTTCTGGCCGATTCCGCAATTTGCTGTGCATCGTCAAGTTGACGCTTTGTTTGAACTTTCATTATCTTACGTCTTTCAATTCTGTAACACTGCTTGAAGTTATGCAGCCATTCAGTACTTCTCTTGAAATAACTGTAATCTATATCGCGCGCAATTTGATATGCATAAATTAGTAGGTCACTATCGTACACATCCTGCAAACTGTATCGAGCATCTTTGAAACGCACAAACACCTGTTTTTGTAACGGGTGCACCTTGTCCCGCCATGAATATCCGTAGTTTTTCTTATGCACTACACAGTCAAATTGCTGCGGACTTATTCGAAAACTGCTCATAATTGGCTTTTTACTATGCTGTAGATGATCTTTCGTGTACGTAAATTATGTTTAGCACCCGCTTCTTGGACAACGATTGTTCCTTATTACATTTCACTGGAGACGTGATTTATGGTGACCTGTCCCATAAGGATGATGAACTACATGGCGCGACACCTGTTTTGGTATCAGCTTTCACTTGCTAAGCACGTATCGTTACCATTGTACTCGACAAATACATTGTCCGCACAGACGAGCGTATACCACACCTCACAATTCCACTGACTCATCTTACAGAAATGCAAATACCGGTATTTTAGCTGCCACATCTTTCTCACTCTGCGGAATGCCTTAGGTTCCTTCCTGACAAAATGTCGACTTCGGCAGCTGTTGTAGATTAACACAATGTTTGCTTTATTTACCGCTGCCATTGGTCTGTTAACGTACCAACACCACTAGCACAGTAGTACTGTTGTGAGTTACTCGTCAACTAAGCAGTCCACCTGCGCTCCGTCGCTTCATGCTGTGCTCACCATTGGGTATCTCTATTCCCGCCCCGTGTTGCCATTTGCAGCCAATATTTTGGTTGCAGGGTAGACAATATGTGGGGCATCGAATGCCGTAAACATCATTGGCCTTTTGGTACCTCGCACTCAAGGGATTCCTAGTCAGTGTTTGGCTTATTTTCGCGCATTTTTTTAATGGTGCAAATGGCTCTGAGTACTATGGGACTTAACAAAAATCAAATGGCTCTGAGCACTATGGGACTTAACTTCTGAGGTCATCAGTCCCCTAGAACTTAGAACTAGTTAAACCTAACTAACCTAAGGACATCACACACATCCATGCCCGAGGCAGAATTCGAACCTGCGACCGTAGCGGTCGCGCGATTCCAGACTGCAGCGCCTAGAACCGCTCGGCCACTCCGGCCGGCGGGACATCTGAGGTCATCAGTCCCCTAGAACTTAGAACTACTTAAACCTAACTACCCTAAGGACATCACACACATCCATGCCCGAGGCAGGATTCGAACCTGCGACCGTAGCGGTCACGCGGTTCCAGTCAGCCTAGAACCGCTCGGCCACACTGGCCGACCTTTTATTTATGTATTCCTCGAAATTTGGTGGTGCGGCTTACATGCGATGGCGACTTATTATATGGCCAATGAGGTATAACGTTTTGATAATTGGACTGTTTGGAACTCCACGAAACGCGTCATACAGTAGCCGGTTGCACCTTCTGGACGTCTTCCTCCGCGGCTCTCGAGAGCACTCCAGGGCGGCGGCCTGTCCAGATACGCAGCCGTATCGCGATCAGTGAAAGTCCGTCGCTCGCGGTCTAATTGCTGGGACGCAGGCTGGATTCCAAGGTCGGCAGGAAACCGGCCGGTCCTCCGCCCCCGCGCACCCCCCACCCCTCCAACAGGCGGTGCCGCCTGGCGTCGCGACGCCACGTCTATAAGAGGGGCGGCAGCGCGCAGCCGCCTCCAGTCTACCGCCTGCTGCCGCCGCTGTCGAGATGTCCGCCCGCCGCACGCTCTTGCTCCTCTTCGCTGCCGCCGTGAGTACTGACGATACCGCACTCACGCCGAAACTTTCACCCTAATCACTCTTTCTCCGCCTCTATCATTATTATTTTACCTTCTCAAAAGACGTCCTTGTCGCCTTTGACTGTTAACACACATCAATCGCTTTCAAGTGGGGTACGGCGAATATTTTCTTCTTCGCTACCTCCAACAATTTAAAAAAATACGTAACTTGCATATGGATGTTATGAATGGCAGCTAGCTCTAAATGTAGAAGAATGTACGTTAATGCGGATAAGTGGGAGAAAGGAACGATTGACGTTCGGATACAACATCAGTAATGTCCTGCTTGACACAACCACGTTCTTTTAAGTATCTGAGAGTAACGGTGCAAAGCGATATGAAATGGACCGAGCTTGTGACGACTGTGGTAGTGGAAGGCGAATGGTCGACTTCGGTTTACTCGGAGAATTTTGGGGAAGTGTGGTTCGTCTGTAAAGGAGACCGCATATAGTGCAATCTATTCTTGAGTACTGCTCAGGTGTTTGCGACCCGCGCCAGTTCAGATGAAAGGAAGACATTAAATCAATTCAGAGGTGGGCTACTAGATTTGTTACCAGTTGCATGGAACAACACGCAAGTATTACAGAGATGCTTCGGCAACTCATATGGGAGTTACTAGAGGGAAGGTGAAGTTCATTTCGAGAAATTTAGAGAACCGGCATTTGAAGCTGACTGCAGAACTAATCTACTGCCACAAAATACATTTCGCGTAAGGATCACGAAGATACGAGAAATTAGGGCTCATACGGAGGCATAAGACAGTCGTTTGTACCTCTCTCTAATTGCGAGTGTACCAGGAGAGCCGGGCGGTGTGGCCGCGCGGTTTGAGGCGCCATGTCAAGGACTCCGCGGCCCCTCCCGCCGGAGGTTCGAGTCCTCTATCGGGCATGGGTGTGTGTGTGTTGTCCTTAGCGTAAGTTAGTTTAAGTAGTGTGTAGGTTTAGAGACCAATGACCTGAGCAGTTTGGTCGCTTAGGAATTAACACACATTTGTAGCAGGAAATGAAGTGACTAGTAGTGGTCAACGTACCCTCCGCCACTCAACGTACGGTGATTACAGAGTATGTACGTAGATGAAGATGTAGATGTGTCATCACTAACGACGAAAATCGACACGGGTGAAAGCATACGATAATAGGAAAAGCGGAACCTTGCCAGCGATCATGAGTGTTCAAACGAACGGTTTACGAAATAATGGCCACTCACTTCATTACAAAGTACTGTCCCAGCTAGTATGAATTTTTTTTATATTGTGAACTCTTCTATTAAGTCCCAGACTAATTGGACTCGAATATCTCTTGTAGCCAATGGTTCGTGAATGAGCTACATACTCCGTCAGTCCAAAAAGTTCCGAGTTTGGAGTAATAAATAATGGAGAAAAATTAAGATGGTGGTTTTATTGCTTTAGGCGTTCTACAGAGTCTTCATCCTACTTAAGTACAAAGCACACGACGCCCATACAGCCGTGTGAGTCAGAAAAATCCTTTGGGATGTTTTTCACTTCGCGGTCACATTGGCTGAATGTCGGTTATGTCGTCAAAGCATAGTGACCCGTCATGAGAATTTCTGCACTCGGTCGTTTTGTGGTATGCTCGTAATGATAACACAGAGTCTCGTCACCCATGATGACTTTTTTGGGAAAAAAATCCGTATTTTGCATTTCAATCAAGGTGTGACACGCGTACAAGTGTCGTTGTTTTTGTTAGGGAATCAAGGTGCATGGAACAAACTTAGCACACTTTCCTCTTCTTCAAAACGTTCTGGAGAATGTCTTGAACACTTCATTCGGAGACATTGTTCCATTGCGTTTTGTGACACAGCAACGCTGAAACTAGGGCCTAATGTCCGCTACGTAACACTGCCTGCTCACAACGTACTGGTCGAATGCACATCGGTCGTTAACAGTTGATAGTTCAAGCTGCCACCATAGTCACTGCTTATAAACCAGGAATAAAATCAGTCTCAGAACTTTTTGGATGGGCGGTGGGCACGTGTTGCTGCTGATGTATTGTAAGACGACCTCTACGGAACCAGTACAGTTCAAGATGCATAGGTTAAGCGAGCCTGCAACTTGGTTTCCAAGATCACCTTACCTCTATCTTCTATACTTTACTGTCTGGCATCACCTTAAAGTGAGGTATACAGCGTTGTCATTGATATAACAGAAGAATTGCAGCAGCAGATTCTTCCGTCTCGCCAAGATTTACACGGCTCTGCTTGCCAAAATTTTGTAGCTCAATGGAGAGAGGAGCATCCAAACATGAGGACGAACCGTGGAGCATCTTCGTTGACAGGTACAAGTGCGAAGTGAATTGTAACAAGTGACGTATTTCTTTTTAAGCTATGGCTTGGCTGAAATTTGAGCCCAGTTTAGATAGGGACCTCACCGAAAAGTCTACATATGCAACACATTTGTGCTAACTAGGACTATACTTCACACGGAAGTCAGTGGCGGTTCATAACCACACATTTACAGTTAGTTTGCAAATGGCTCGTTACAGACCGATGTTCATTGGGACAGTTTTGCTTCTATTATAGTATATTCCTCAATGTAAGTTAGATTAAATAGTGTGTAAGCCTGGGGACCGATAACCTCAGCAGTTTGGTCCCATAGGAACTTACCACCACCGCCATCAGGCAGTAAAGATATGTTGTGATTTAATGTTGTTTATGCAAAAGATCCCAACAACGGTGACCTTAAATACTGAAGCTATGCAGGTGATTTGACAAATACACATTTCAGACGTATTTTTAAATTTTAACATGTGTTGACGCACAACATTTTCACTGTACCCCACTCGACACTGGCTAAACGGGGGAAAATGCGCTACTGTACTTTATGAATAAATTATTTTAACAATCAAAGAAAACAACGATGGTTTTCAAGAAGTTTTATACGACTGTGTACCGCAGGAAGGAAAAAAATGCTTATTACACTTATTAACGAACTGCAACTGCTCGCCACTAACTTGAATGACTTTATTATGTTCTACACTAACATGTTTCGAGATTTTTGTGTCATCTTCAGACGTCTGTATTGAAAGCTGAGAGTAGCGCCATATTGTAACAACTAGTATAAAGAAAGAAAACCTTTCTTGAGGAAGTAGTAAATACGTAACATTTTCTTCTACAGCGCAGTCAAAACAAGGTAGATAAAAGGACTCCAATTTACTCCGGAGGAGAAGACGTGTTAACTTACTCAGCGCTTTGCTGTCGATACAAGTGACTCGAGGTCGACTTGTAATGTTTCTCTGTTGCACACACTTATTACACTCACATCATTATTGCCCAAATCCATCGATCTTTTACAGACGTTCTACACGGTTGTATGTCAGGCTTCAAATACAAATTGGCTACTGTTTAGTCTCCGATTGGCTCTAGGACTTTTTAAGGTACTCAAGTGATTTCCATCTCAATTGCAGTCATGTGTATCCGAAAAAAAGTCAACAGTACTTACTAGATCTGAAATATTGTGAAAACTACGGGCATGTGGTATACACCATTTTGAACTTTACAAGTGTGTGATGTTAATTTTAGTGATTAGAAAATCGAATCAAATTTACAAAGAACTCGGCAGTATGAGCACATTTCTCTGTATGGCGTTGCATCGTGTCTGGCCTGGATGCACGCACCGATTCAGTTGAGAAGGATGTCATAAAGCTGTTGAATCCTCTCCTGCAGCTAGCTGGCCAACAATTGTTGTAACTGGTCCTCGATATTCCGGACACTGGCCCTGGGGCGGAGTTGATGTCCGAGTCTGGTCCCACACATGTTCTATCGGCGCCAGATCTGGGGATCTGCCTGGCCGCAAGGAGGACGTCACCATGTCACCATCACGCAGACACTGCCATGTGCATACGTGCATTGTTCTACTGAAAAATGTCACCACGATATTGGCGCGTGAGAGATAATGCATGGGACACAGGATGTTCGTAACATAGTGTTGAGCCGTCAGAGTTCCCTCAGTCACCACCAGCCGTGACTTGGAGGCATACCGAACGCCATGATGCCAGCAGTAACACAACTTGTCTCTCTCCAGAACATTTGAATAATGGAACCTGTCCCTAAGAAGCCGCCATGCTCACCGACGATGGTCATCCGAAGAAGCGCAGAACGGCAATTCATCGCTGAGCCTTATACATCAGCAGACCATGCGTCCTGGCCACGGGAACCACTCCAAGTTCAAGGTCTGTTCAAAAAATTCCGGAACATGATTAATTTCTCGCCAAAGATGTGTTGGAGCGAAATGCGGTTGGCATCCCTGCATACGCCTGTGTTAAATGTGTAATTGGCGGAAGTTTCATTGTTGTGTGTCAGTTATTGTTCAGTCCTGTATTGAGTAGAACGTTTCGCCGCACAGTTTGCGAATTTCGAGATGGCAGAGTTAGATGAACAACGCGTCAGCTTTAAATTTTCCTCTAAACTCAAGGAATCCTTTACAGAGACACACCAAAAAGTTAAAGATAATTCTCGTTCACGACGCTCTTCGACGTCTACAGAAAACACTCACGTGAGCAACGTCAGCGAAATTGTAGGTGCCAATCGAAGACTGATAGTCCGAGAGATTGCACAAGAATGCAACATTTCAGCTGGATCATGTCATGAAATCCTTCCACAGCATTTTGGAACGATTCGTGTTGTCGCCAAGTCCGTCCCACAGCTCATGAGTCAAGACCAGGAAGACGTTCGCCTCGCAATATGTGAATTTTGATCGCGCAAATGAGAACGAGTTGTTCCTTAAAAGAAATAACTAGTGATGGGTCTACAGTTATTTATGATATGGACGAAGATTCATTCTTCACAATGGGCTGAGAAAGGTTCTCCAAGACCAAGAGAAGCTCGCTAGGTCAGGTCACTTGTCAAAGTCACTGATAGTTTTCTTTGACTTTGAAGGATTAATTCATCATTAATTCATGCCACTGGGGCAAACTGTTAATCGATGGTAGTATCGGGACTTACTGCGACGCCTGCGAGAAAATGCTTGCAGGGAACGGCCTGAAATTTGGCGAGAGAATTCATGGCTCTTGCATCACGATAACGCACCCGCACATTAATCACTGTTGGTGCTTGACTTTTGCACAAAAAACGAAAAGACTGTGCTGCCTCAACCTCCGTTCTCTCCAGACCTGGCCCCTGTGGACTTTTTTTATTTCCAAAGTTGAAAACCCCGTTGAAAGGACGAAGATTTGCAACGACAGACGAGGTAAAAGAAAATTCGCAGACGGCGCTTCGCACGTTCCAGAAAGAGGCGTACCAAGACTACTTCCGGAAGTGGAAAGGGCGTTGCGAGCGGTGTATCAATTGCGGGGGAGTGTATTTCGAATAAGACCATGCACAATAAGTAAAAGGAAAACGTAGAAAAATTTTCTGGACAAAGTTCCGGAATTTTTTGAACACACCTCGTAGAGGGGTTTCTGGTGTGTTGTTAACTTGGGCCTACGCAAGACACGGCTTTTTCCCTCGTTCGGCTGCTGCTAGTCTCCGACCAACCGTACGGGATGACGCAGAATGTTGCAACGAGACTCCTATTTGTTCTCGCGGGCTATGAAGTGATCGGTGCACAATACGGCGATCCTCCACTGTAGTGGTCAGACGTGGTAGACTGGAACCTTGAGGACAAGGATGGCTGTTCTCAGTCCCCCTTGCGATCCGACACTGGGCCACACTCACATTCGAATGCCCCACAAATCTGGATACAGCGAGATTCGACCTGGAGGCCAAATGGAGACCCACAATGTGGCGTCTTGCAAATTCCGTCGGGTGCTGACAACTCTGTATCACACGAGTAGGCGGTATCGCCGTGTTCTTCACAGTGATTACTCAACATCTGACACTGTTTCCGCCTCTTGGCCCAGTATTACACTATCATATTTCTTTGACAAAGATATACAATCAAATATTCATCAAATTTCCTTGACAAAACTCTTTGACGTGGTGCTAAAAAGGGATATTACACTGTCATCATATATTTCATCGAAGTTCAAGATGGCAGACAACAACTTGTCCACCTCCGTAGCGCAGCGGTAGCGTGACCGCCTGCCACCCTGGTTCGATTCCCGGCAGGGGACTAGGTGTCGTGTGTCTATCATCATCATTGACTCGCAAGTCGCCGAAGTGGCGTCAAGTAAAAGACTTGCAATACGGTGGCTGAACCCCTAAGGGGATATTCCGGCCAATAAATGCCTACGATAATTTCATTTTTTTACTATGCGACGCAGCTGTTTGTACAACAATTGCAGTATTGAGTATTTGGAAGAGAAGCGGCGGAAAAGCCGCTTGGGTGAAGCCGTGGGTTTTACGTCGAGATAAGAAAAGCATTCAACAAAATTTGTTACGTGAGGACGTCAAGTCTTATATAAATTACTTAGGAATGGATGAGAGTGCGTTTCGGTGTTTGCTCAGTAAAGTGGCTCCTCATATTACACAGCAGAATACTCACTTGGGAAAATCTGTATGTGCAGCAGACAGGCTCACCATAACAGTGCGATTTCTTACTAGAGAGAGCTACTCTAGCTAACAACACAGCATTCGAACACCATACTACACATTAAGCAAAATAATTCCATGAACGTATGAAGCGATTTATAAAGCACTGAATGAGAAATGTCTGAAGATAAATAAATGTTTAATACACTATATAGGCATTAAGAACTATTTTTAGTTTTGAATAATTTGATTAATAGAATCAGTGTTCCAAAAACTAGAAAACTGATAAAAAGAAAGAAACAGATGAAGCACTTTTTAACTTGTGCCACCCAGAATTCAAAATCAGAGAAAGTACAATAGAGAGCTAAGAATTTTTATTTTAGAGTGTGTCCTCATCCTCTATTCTGGGCCCGCATCTCGTGGTCGTGCGGTAGCGTTCTCGCTTCCCACGCCCGGGTTCCCGGGTTCGATTCCCGGCGGGGTCAGGGATTTTCTCTGCCTCGTGATGGCTTGGTGTTGTGTGCTGTCCTTAGGTTAGTTAGGTTTAAGTAGTTCTAAGTTCTAGGGGACTTATGACCACAGCAGTTGAGTCCCATAGTGCTCAGAGCCATTTGAACCATTTGAACCTCTATTCTGGCTTGCTGAAAAGCTTTGTGGGTGTTTCTACATGTAGAGGTGGATGGTTGTAGCTGCGATTGTGGATTTGAAGTCGCCTGCAGTATATTCCACGATTAATAGCATGTACTATGTCCCTTGCTCACCCCCCACCCCAGTCGAAGCAGGGCTATTAAAAAAGAGTCTAAGGAAAACACCAACTAGACTTTTCAGCCATGTTTGGAAAAAAAAACCACTACAGATGCCAAGACAGCTGTAGCGATGCCAGCGCTCCAACCGGTTACATTTCGCATTGTGGTGAACAGAAGACGAAAGACTTTTGTGATCAAATCTACAGTGAGGCCCTAGATTTGAGCGTATTTCCTTGACTAAAGGCAAGATTTGACAACGTTCCCTTTGACGTAAATATTTGACGTATCACCTTTGACAGATAAAATATGATAGTGTAATACCGGCCTATCACGGCTAGTAACAACCTTGAACAGCACTAATGCACTGTGATGGCCATTCCACCCGTCACAGAGACTAGGAACTCGAATCATATACATAATCGCAGATGATAAAGTCGATACGCCGTTTTCTGTATGAAATAAAAGACGCTATTGTATATATATATATGTTTACATGAAAATACATGTTATTACTAATTGCACAATTACCAAACAGATAATCCAGTCGCCGCCATTATCGATTACAGCCTGGCATTAGCCCTCTCTCCGGTAAATCACCCACGTTTCCAGCCTCTAAATATCGTTTGACACACTTCGCAACGAATGTCTTTAACTTCCTACGAATTTTAGCAGCAGCTCCATATGAAAGCTTTGGTCCCTTTGGATGATTTACAAGGAGGAACACTGCCTCACAACGCTTCAGATATTGCACACGTTTTAAACTGCAACAGACAAAACAAAACATTCAACTCTCACACTATGTTCATTATGTTTTAACTATGCCGTCAGTTTTTTTGGCGATAATATAAAAATATCGTTTATAAAAACTCTGAAGAACAACCCAAAGAAGAAAAAAAATCAAGTTCTGTCTTGGTTCTAATTCTACGTTAAATTGTAGGATGGTAGCGGCTGCATGAGTGTCTTGAGGTAAGAGGAACACAATGGGGATACCACATGTAACAGAACAATGCGTAGTAAAGGATTTTAATGTTTCGGGTTGATGGCTGTTTTAACTTGCAACAAAAGTTGCAACGCATCGATAACACGCGCTGTGATTACTTTAACATTGCAATGACCTCGAACGCGATAATACATAGGCGTCGTAGCACTGTATCACTTACTTTCACAAATTGAAATTTTCGATTAATTAAACAGATTAGATAATTATAACTTGCAAACTCCTGAAACTTATTATGAGTTATCAACCGCTGAAATGTCGCTAAAATATTGCACCCCCCCTGGACAAGACACAACAACAATTTACAAATATTAGCAAATTGCTTTCATTGTTTAATGCCAGCATTCAAATAAAATGAAATTAATATTTTCAAATAAAAGAATACCGAGCTGACGTCTTTTATTATGGGAACTGGCAGTTACTTAATTTAGATTTATTCACAAATTTTTCAAAAGTACACAATTTTGAATAATTCTATTAAATTCTGTTACGTATTTGCAATATTCGTTCTTGCAAACAGGAATCTTGAAATCAGAAATTTACTCCAGATAATAATGGCATCCATCAATAGTGTAGTGAAACACTTACACTCTATACTGATGCAAAATACCATTTTCTCAGAAAATTACTTTTTCAAAACAATCACTGGATGCTACAAATTAAGTAACCAATCACTCTAAGTATCAACCTTAGAGTGTCGTGTTGCTGGCACCGTCGTACGTCACCTTACGGTTAGTTTAGTAGGCGGCGACAATGGCGCATTATTGCTCCACATGCGAATGCCGTCGGCACGCGGGCATTACTTAACGCTGCCGTGGCGTTCTTCCTGCTATTTCTCGTTGAGAAACCATTTCGTCACGTGAAACACAAAATAAGTTCTCCGATGTTTCGGCAACGTGCCACGTAAAGTACAAGGCAAGAACGCTCAGTACGTTACGAGCAGAAAGCAAGACGCCATGCTGTACTTGTGTTCAACAGAATCCCATATTCGATGGGTTTTATGTTATACGCTACACTCTATAAACATACACTGTTATTAGGCACCAGCACGTTGAATGTCTCGAGATGGATCGTTACTGGTACGAGCTGTAATAAAATGACTGGGAAAGTCATACTGTTGCTTAAAGAATTTTCGTTTTTAGCTGTTTTCGTATAATAGCTCGTGTGTAATGAGAATAAGCCGTTTTTAATCAACGACCCATATAAGATTCGTGAAAACATGTCGTTCTTATGGTTTATTATATAATTAAGAATGAATAACATTTTGGAGAACAAAATTTTAAAAAATACTAAGCGTTGTTGGCTGAAACACTGCATCAGAGTACCCAATTTTTTTTGTTTTTCACCTTCACATTTTCCAAAATGTTGTTGGATTTTCATATAAAATGAATTAATAAAAAAAATTCTGTAATATTTGATGTTTTGTAAATATGAGTACGTTCTCTGTCAGAAGTGTGTGTGTATGATTTGGTGAACTTTTATAAGCTGAGTGGAAATGTATCTTCCATTTTTGTCTTATTACACGTTACGGGATATTAAAATTTTTATTTATGTATACCACAGAAAGAACAACATGATTAGCGTACGTCCAGGAAACGAAATGTTCGTTTTAACAGAGTTAAGGTAGGAATTCTAAGCACATCCATTTTTGTGAACGTACTGTTCGATTTTGCGAGCCAAATAAATCCGACACCGCCAGTGGAGAGCGCTGAGAGCGCAAAATCACGCCAACCAGTTCGTGCCACGTGCCGACGGCGCTGCGTCTCGTGACGTGGGATATCCCGCCTGCGCGCACGTTAACGTTAGCTGCCTCGTTCCGTCTGCCGGCAGCTGAAGTTTGCGACAATTCGTTAACATCGTGCAGCGCCATAAACTGTTGACCAAATTTTCTTCTCTGCCCACTGGGAACCCACGAGTGTCACGCTTGCGAGAAACCGTACGCCGTTACGTCACGCCACATAAAACGCATGAGAGCTCAGTTCCTCTGTTTACGAGATAGCCTCGCGTTTGTAGCCTGCAGCTATAGACAGACGCCTGCAATGCCCGAATCCTTCGCTCGAGCGACGCCCGCAACCGCGAACGCCAGTATCCATTCATCATTAGGAAGACGTACTACTCATAACTTTTACAATTCTCTTTGCCCTATAGCATCCCAGTGATTACAATAGTTACACATTAACTTGGTAAACATGTAATTCTTGATGAAACTGCACTTCATAAAAAGGACAGGAAACGATAAATCTGACTATTTTACTTTATACTTGAGAAACAAAAAAATTGTTCATAACTGACACTATGTTGGGACGTTACAGAGGGAGAGTTGGGTTTAATGCCCAGTCGACGAGGGGGTCAGTAGAGACGAAGCGCCGGACGCTGTGGCCGAGGAGTTCTAGGCGCTTCAGTCTGGAACCGCGCTGCTGCTACGGTCGCAGGTTCAAATCCTGCCTCGGGCACGGATGTGTGTGATGTCTTTAGGTTAGTTAGGTTTAAGTATTTCTAAGTCTAGGGGACTGATGACCTCAGATGTTAAGTCCCATAGTGCTTAGAGCCATTTGAGCCATTTAGAGACGAAGAGCATGTTCGATCTGATACGCAAGGAAATCGGTCTTGTTGTCCTGAACGCATGTATTCAGTCTTTCACCTTTAGAGGCTTAGAGAAACTACAGAAAACCTAAATCTGAGTGACTCCACGGAGATTTGAACTTCGCTCCTCGTGCGAGTCCAAGGGCTTCATCACTGTGTTGCCTCACTGGGTTGGCCTCATCGAGAGAATACTTTCAATTTTCGCCGGTAGTGAGTTACGGAATGAACGTAAAATCTAACCCAGAATGGTTGGACATCAAGATAAACATTTGAGCCTCTATAAAAACGAGCTAAGTGTATTAAAGACTATGGCCGTCTCGCTGTCAATAGATACACTGTTTCTTGAAACATAACCTGCAACTTCAGGAATTTTCTTATTTGAGATGTGTGATCGTCCAGCTGTTTAACGAATATGCACATGTTCAGAAACCAAAACGGGAAGGTAGATTAAGGTTTATACGAAGGGTTTCAGCGTCAGGGCATTGACTAATCAGGAGAGGAATAAGCTTTCATATACAGAGGGAATCGGCTTGGCATTCAACTTACATGGGTTAGCCAAATCATGGGTGGCGAACGCTGGATAGGCTCCCTCCATTAAGGCATGGTCGTTTTCCTTGCGCTGCTGAGTAGAAGCTCTGTTACCAATCACCGCAATGTCGTGTAAACTTCAGAGTTTAACTTCGAATTTTGTAAAATTTTTATGCGTTATACATGTGCAACACTACCACTGTGGAGAATAAAGATTTCCACTAATTGCACCATCCAGTCACCTTTTGTTTTACTCTTCAGCTTTTATTTTCCATTACCCGTTTCGAATTGCCTAGCGATTCATCATCAGATGGTACATATTTGTTGCATGTTAGCAGCATTGTAGGGATCGTGTAGCTGTGGCAAAATGTATAAACGAAACATATAAGCGCCGAACGTGGCGAGGATTATTCACTTTATGGGATTGATTGAGTTGCGTTACTTGCAGTTATTAGTGGGCAACTAAATCGATATCATTATGTGGATAATCCTAGACACATTTAGTGTTTACATTTTTCGTTTATACATTTTGTCACAGCTGCACGACCCGGTGCAAACATGCAATAAATATGTACCACCTCATAATGAATCGCTAGGTGATTCGAAACCGGTAATGGAAAATAAAAATTGAAGAATGAAACGAAAGGCGAGTGGTTGCAGTAATTTATGGACACCTTTTTTTTTTTAATTTTGTGTTTACGGCTGTTCCGTCGTAAGCTACATTCGTCGTCTTTAAAAACGAGACGCATGACATAGTTAAACACACACTCTCTGTAGGAATTTTGCGAGGAGTTCTTCTCTTTGTCCCGCATATGCACATGTTCGACATGGCTATTAAGGGATTTGGTACGGTTAATTTAAAGGATCCAGCATGAAATTTTCACTCTCCAGCGGAGTGTGCGCTGATATGAAACTTCCTGGCAGGTTAAAACTGTGTGCCGGACCGAGATTCAAACTCGGGACCTTTGCCATTCGCGGGCAGGTGCTCTACCAACTGAGCTACCCAAGCACGACTCACGCCTCCTCTCCACAGCTGTAATTTAATTTAAAGGGTGAACGGACACACTTTCTGTCGCCACCTCGGGACAGAATATGTGTACCTCAACTATCTGCGTGTAGTGTTATTCACATGAAAGTGAGTGAAAGGATTGAAAAATTTTGCATATCTTGTAACTGAGTTGAGGCTTGGGTACCAGCCCAGTCTTCTCCTAGTGAAATGTGGGAAACCACCTAAAAACCACATCCAGGCTGGCTGGCACGCCGACGCTCGTCGGTAATCCGCCAGGCGGATTCAACGCGGGATCGGCGCACCTCCCTGTCCACGCGGATATCCGGGCGAGTGGAATAGACTAGGAGTACCCTGGAGGAAGAACTCCGAAATACCTGATGAAGAATCCGTAAACTAATAATGCTTGGATGTGCAGGCGCTGTTACTTCACATAGCAGAATAATAACGTATTTCGTGTGACTGCAAGTACGTCCATTAACAACGCAGTGGTATTGCGGAACTCCATCAACAACAGAATATCATTTTCGGTTGTAGTATTACGATTTCGCTTAAACTGCGACTTGTTGTGATTCAAGAAGGACAGTCGAAATAATGGCGGAGGACATTCCCAAACGCCACGAACCTAGCTGGCCGAGCCGAACTGCGCTCAGTCTGCGTAAAATGCGGCTCTAATCCAGGGCGGACGGGATTCGTTGCGGGCGACGAATATCAGGACAACGGCGGAGGTGAGTTTCACTAATTAGTGAAAAGCCACAGCTAGTGATCAGCCACGGGGGACAGCTTGAGTAATGGCCTATCGGTCCTGTTAGAACTTCGGAGGGGAAACTGCTGAAACACGGACTACAGTAAGAACATTTAATTATTCACAATTTTTTAAGCTTCGGACTAATTTAGAGAAGGAACTGTTTGGAGAACGTTGTGCTGATGAAACGGCGTTGCTCCCGTTGTGTCCGTATCAAGCAATTATTATAGATTAACACGAGAACATGCGAATATATCTGAATCATATAAATAAATATGCGTCGCCTTAACTAGTCACATTCTTCCAATTAAGGTCAGAAGAGGAGTGGAATTTATGGGGAATATTCACAAGTACTACCAGCTCCACCTCTAAGCCCTGCATGAAACACTTTAGTCCAAGCGCAAAAATTCTGCTTTACAGAAGACTTACCCCCCGCCCTTACCCGATTCCAACTAAGGAAGAGAGAATGACATAGTTGAACTTTAAATGTTACAATAGGAATGTATAGAAAAATAATACGTTTGTTTGTGTTGCCATCTTCCGCAGCAGCTGTTAACATCTGTCTTGAGCTGACTGCAATGTAATTAAAGTCAATTATAAATAGTGCAGCGCAGGAAATAACGCAAAATGCCAAAAACTGCAGATATGAAATGAAGCCTTTTGACGTTAACCACTGCTAGCAAGAGGGGAAGGTGCAGACTATGTAAAGAAACCCCTTAACTAGCTTACAGACCAACTTCATAAAGAAAACACTGTTTTTAACCTACAAGAATAAAAAAATAAATATACGAATGTGTGTATCCAATTTACAGAATACCACAGAAGACGTTTTGTAAATAAAAGCGAAACTTGTCTGGAGTAATTTTTTTTAATTACATTGCAATCAGCTCAAGACAGATAACCTATAACAGCAGATATAGAAAAATAAGGGAAAAGGATAATCAGGACGAAAAAAGATGAAGTGTAGCAGAAAGGGGAGCAATAGCCTATCAAATAACAAAACTGAGGGATACGTAGTAGAACAAACAAAAGCAGATAGGAGGAAGATTGTGCAGTGTATACGAGACGAGGGAGGTGTTAAGAGCAACCTGGCACAAATGAAAAGCTTACGCCAGTTAACGAAATAAGAATTGCTCATATTTGGGTGTAACATTGTTCGGGAATGAAACAGAAACAGTAAAAACATGAGAAGACGGAACTGCAAGCTTCTGAAATACGGTGCTGCATAAGAATGACATTAATGGATGGATGTAGCAGAAAACAAAGAGATACTAGAAAGCATGCACGATGCAGTAAACATATTTAACGCCGAAATAAAGTTTAGTGAGATATGTGCTAAAACATTCAGGAGCCGAAGGCGAGTTTCACTAATTTGTAGAATGGACAGTTACAAAGGGCGAATCGGAGAGAGAAAAATTATACGGGAAACTGTAGGAGAGAATATCTAGTGTGACAGGTATAAAGAGATTTGCATTGGGTAGCAAGCGACGGAGGACAGCATAAAACCAATCTAAGTAGCGATGACAGTTTGACGAAATATAATGTTAAGAGTAGCACCATTCTATACTACGAGTACGTGTCACAAGATGTATAAAAGAACACATCGCTGTATTAGACTTGAAATATGTCATCATTTAACAGAAAAAATTCACAATATATTTGTACCCTAATTAGTTCATCACCTACGCAGAATTTTCACCTTTATTAGCTGATCAAATTATGCTGCTCGAGTACTTCACATCACCAGCATTGTATAAATACGATCTGTATGTTTTAAAGAGAATCAGAGTAAGAATATTATATGCAACGTAATCATCATTTCACTTAAATAAAAGCTAAGGAGTTGTGTGAACGCCTAGATTTTGCTTTATTATTCTGATTCAGTCGAACGAAAGTATTCTACCTAGTTCCTTTTCTCAGAAACTTCACTCCAGACCCTTTGTCTCAAATGTTTGTACGTCCAGTACTTCAATTACTATATGACGTCGCACAAAATCAGGCAGCCTCCTGTATCCGCACTACGTTACGCATCTAGTACAAAAAAGGGCCACTGTTTTGCCTTAGTGGTATGATCCATAAATATTTATTACGTCGAAAAGAGACCACTGAAAAGTACCGCATTGCAGATGGCAGGCTGTTGTTGAGCGTGTATTGTATTGAGAAACGAACAAAGGGCGCAAGGAAGCTTGTCGGTACCGACTGTATAAGCAGTAACCCGAGTTTCCTATCCGGCGGAAAGGCTTCCTTTCTCTGCAGAACAGGAACCACCTACGCGAGACAATGGCCCGTGGACGACGCGTGCAGAGACCCGACCGTGACCGACGGAACCCCTCAGGATCGGGAGAAAGCGGCCACCGTGCGGAAGTTTCCGGACTGGACGACTGGGCGGTCATTACGCCAAGCGCATATCCTTTCCCTTTCTCCTGGATGCCTCTGAAAGGCTGTTGTTCACGATTCAGGCTTAATGAGTTGCTGACAGTCCTAACTGCATGATCTGGTGGCATCAGAGGTGTACAAATTCTGCTTCCAGCCTGCCTGCCCCTATCTTCGCCGCAACCATTAAAGCAGCTCAGCCTGCCACAATGAATACACAAAGCACAGTTGTTAAAGCAGGTCAGCTTGGATTTCCGCAAGCCTGGCAAGCTTCGGGGACCAATTCAGCCTGCAACTGACAACAGGTTGCGCTATTAATCTAACGTGACTAGCTAGGTATATGTTTGCGTAGGTAGTTTCACTACAGGTCATTTATTGTAACGGTGGGAGCAACAAAATGAACAAATGAAACATAAAGGAGATTGAGAAGAAATTAACCAGTCACGAAACAGAGTCCAAGTCCAGCAGTGGAAAAGTTTACGTGTGTTTATGACGCAGCTTTAAACAAATCAGTAGATGTCCCGAAATGCAACTTGTATATAAAGTTACTAGGACTTGTTTTCAAATTTGACCAGCAGTTTGTCTCTCCATGAATATTCTGAAAAATGGTCCAAATGGCTCTAATTACTATGGAACCTAATATCTGAGATCATCAATCCCCTCGACTTAGAACTACCTAAACCTAACTAAACTGAGGACATCACACACATCCATGCCCGAGGCAGGATTCGAACCTGCGACCGTAGCAGCAGCCCGGTTCCGCGCCCCGAACCGCTCGGTCACAGCGGCCGGCGAATATTTTGAAAAGAGGGCGATGACTTACACGGCTTAGAAGTGTGCGGAAATGTGTGCTAAGGACTTGAGGCCTTTTAGCAGTGTAAATACTTTCTAAATTTAGAGCAAACACTGACTGAAATACGAAAAAATATCACTCAGTGGATATTAAAAACCACATTCTGGAGGTATGTAACATAGTGCGAAGCAATCTTGGTATAAAGGAAAAAGCCTCTTCATTTAGGCATGTAGATTTTAAATTAACATAATATGAAAAACGATCTGCCTGACTGCTACAACGCATTTGGAGAGTTTAGAATGAACTGTTTTGGCGACTTAGAATGAATTCAGCGAACTCGTAATACACATCCAGGAAAAAGTAATTAAAGTTTGTATAACTAGGGTTATTTTGGCTGAAATACGCCAAGGTTGCAGAACCAGACTTACAACACTTTACTTTAGTTGCCGTTCCTGTATAATAGACACCTTCTGGTTCTTAGGTGGAAAGGATCTCGACTGTCAGAGATGGTTCTACTTGCCACAGAAAACATGTGACCTGACGATGGTTCGAACTGAGAAAAGCCAATACTAGTCGAAAGGGCAAAGGTGCAGAGAAAACCGTTCATACCGAAATAAATAAATAAACTCGAAGTACGCCGAAAAGCAAGAAAAAGAACAAATAAAAATCCGCTATTTTCTGGACTAAAGTGACCCAAAATGATTGCTGGGGTAAAAAAGACTTTTTATCGACTTCCAAACCCTACTCATAACACTGCAATGGAAGTGTATACAATAAACTGGTAAATAGCGTAGCACAGCGGGAAGACGGCAGGCAAGCAAGACTTCTTTAGCCTTCTTTAGCCGCTGCGTAGTCTTTGTTTGTATACACAATGTAGATGAGTTACTTTTGGCTAATTTGTGCAGTAGTGCTGAATTGCTAACCACTTGGACGTCCAAGCGTATCATGTTGACATTTACTGCACTTTGTCTTCATAGTATTGCAGTTGTAATAACCAACAGTGTAACAATGAGGAATCCTACACAAATTATTGTGCCAAACGAGGTGCAGGAAGGAAATACTCACAAGAGATGACAGCTCTACTCTTTGGGGGCGTTTGTGTTGAGACGAAGGGTTTTGAGAAGTTAAAGCTGTAGGCCGGATTACGATTCGAATTTGTAATCTCGACTTTCGTGGGCAGTGTGCTACAGTGGGTTCGTCAGACGTCCTGCGGTAGCGTAATTGGTAACATATTGCTTCCGAAAGGTAAAGGAGCCCTGAGTTCGACTTATAAGCAGGCATTCATGTTTACGAGGGGCGTTCAACGACTAATGCAACACATTTTTTTTTTTTTTTTTTTTTTTTTTTTTGTCGGCCAATATCGGTTGAAAAAATGCAGAATTTTGTAGGGCATGGTGGAACATTCCTGCTTCAGCGCCTATAGTTTCATGAAGATCCAACATGGTGGCCCTAGACGTAGCTTTCGAAATGGCGTCTGTAATTGAGGTGGGTTCCAAGAGGAGAGCTGTCTTCGAGTTTCTTTTGGCGGAAAACCAGAACGTCGCAGTTGTTCATAGGCGCTGGCAGCATATCTACGGAGACTTAGCTTTGAACAAAAGCACAGTGAGTAGTTGGGCGAGGCGCCACGATCTCCTACGTACCGGCCTGTTGCACACAGCTGCGACTCCTGCAGTGTTGGGACTTCAACGTGTTCATCGCCACAAAAATGCAAACGAACTTCTTCTTCTCCAAGACAACGCAAGGTCTCACACAAGTCTGCGCACCCGAAAGGAGCTCACAAAATTTCTTTCCTCATCCAGCCTACAGCCCGTATCTCGCATCTTCCGACTTCTATATGTTTGGCCCAATGAAGGATGCACTCGGCGGGAAACAGTACGTAGGTGATGTGGAGGTTACTGACACTGCAAGACTTTGGCTCTGAGGTCGACCAGTAGCGCGGTGCCATGCGGGCAAACAGGCCCTTCAAGTAAGGTGTCCAACGGTGGTCACACTGAACGGAGATTATCTTGAGAAATAGGGTTTTGTAGCCAAAAGAGTGGGTAATAATACGGTGTATTGCAATCCTAAATAAAGCCAACCTGCTTCCAGAACAAAAGTGTCTCATTACTTGTCGAACACTCCTTGTATTTTGTCACAAATGTTTTAGCTACATACAGGGTGATTCAAAAAGAATACCACAACTTTAAAAATGTGTATTTAATGAAAGAAACATAATATAACCTTCTGTTGTACATCATTACAAAGAGTATTTAAAAAGGTTTTTTTTCACTCGAAAAAAAGTTCAGAGATGTTCAATATGGCCCCCTCCAGACACACGAGCAATATCAACCCGATACTCCAACTCGTTCCACACTCTCTGTAGCATATCAGGCGTAACAGTTTGGATAACTGCTGTTATTTCTCGTTTCAAATCATCAATGGTGGCTGAGAGAGGTGGCCGAAACACCATATCCTTAACATACCCCCATTAGAAAAAATCGCAGGGGGTAAGATCAGGGCTTCTTGGAGGCCAGTGATGAAGTGCTCTGTCACGGGCTGCCTGGCGGCCGATCCATCGCCTCGGGTAGTTGACGTTCAGGTAGTTACGGACAAATAAGTGCCAATGTGGTGGTGCTCCATCCTGCTGAAATATGAATCGTTGTGCTTCTTGTTCGAGCTGAGGGAACAGCCAATTCTCTAACATCTCCAGATACTGTAGTCCAGTTACAGTAGCACCTTCGAAGAAAAAGGGACCAAAAACTTTATTGGCTGAAATGGCACAGAAAACGTTCACCTTAGGCGAGTCACGTTCATACTGAGTTGTTTCCCGCGGATTCTCAGTGCCCCATATACAGACATTGTGACGGTTGACTTTCCCGTTAGTGTGGATAGTTGCTTCATCACTAAACACAATCTTTGAAACGAAAGATTCATCTGTTTCCATTTGAGCAAGGATAAAATCACAGAAATCGATTCTTTTAATCTTATCAGCTGCAGACAATGCTTGAACCAATTTCAGACGATAAGGTTTCATAACCAACCTTTTTCGTAGGACTCTCCATACAGTTGACTGTGGAATTTGCAGCTCTCTGCTAGCTCTGCGAGTCGATTTTCCTGGGCTGCGAACAAATGCTTGCTGGATGCGTGGTACATTTTCATCACTCGTTCTCGGCCGTCCAGAACTTTTCCCTTTGCACAAACACCCATTCTCTGTAAACAGTTTGTACCAACGTTTAATACACCACCTATCAGGAGGTTTAACACCATACTTCGTTCGAAATGCACGCTGAACAACTGTCGTCGATTCACTTCTGCCGTACTCAATAACACAAAAAGCTTTCTGTTGAGCGGTCGCCATCTTAGCATCAACTGACGCTGACGCCTAGTCAACAGCGCCTCAAGCGAACAAACGTACAACTAAATGAAACTTTATAGCTCCCTTAATTCGCCGACAGTTAGTGCTTAGCTCTGCCTTTTGTCGTTGCAGAGTTTTAAATTCCTAAAGCTGTGGTATTCTTTTTGAATCACCCTGTATATTGTTTTTAATGCTTGAATTACCCACGAAATTACAGAGATTTGCATCACTAATTATGGACCATCTACTTAGGAATACCTGGCGGAAGGAGACAGACTAAATCCATTAGGCAAAAAAATCGAAAAGAATCATAAAATTTAGCAGGCTTAATCTTGAGAATGGAAGTATGGACCTACAGGGAGACACTGAATCCTTCAACATGACTGCATAGTCTTAACCGTAATCGCGTCAATACCTGTATCGTTACAGCTCCAGATAAAGGTGGTAACGAACGAGGATCCCGACCTTATTTCAAGTAAACGTATTTGTATGTTCTCGTTCCACTACGGAGTGTTCTTTTTCCCTGCCAGTCTACATGTTGGAAACTGTCTCTGTAGTCAATGGACTCCTAATAACTGTAGAAGGTTCGCACTTCACCTTTGTAAAGAGACCTCAGAAGTCGAGGTCGAAAAATATTATGTTGTCTGCTCAACGCAGCTTCCTTCAATAAAATGTGTAATCGTGACAGTCTTTCAATGACGGGCAAGTCATTTGCTCCAAAAGATGGTGTTTTATATTTATTTTTTTATTCCTAGCAAGTAATATAAATTTAGCTTGTTCACAAATATCCTACATTGTCTGTCACATACTTTATCAAGTCGTCCAGATTATTTACAACCAAAAATCTCTACAGAACATTCAGGAATAGTTCAGACGCCCAGCATGTTCTGTGAAGAGAGAGGTCTTCGTATGTTTGACGCAAAGCTATTCCAACATTGTCGTAATTTAAATCATCGCATTTCGATGACATGTTAAGCCATTTTTCTGTTAGTAAATGATAAGCATGGGTTTTACGCCAACTGCTTTCTCCTCCATCGTTTCTATGGTTCTGTAAATCTGTTTCGTAATCGGTACATCACATGGTACGTTATTCCTTCCAGTAATGGATGAGTATGCTAGGTTCGTTTTTTAAAGACCCTGCAGCGAAACGTGGGCAGTGATGGAACATGTAGTTACCTGTTAGACCAGATATTCTGGAGATTCAGGTATCGTTCCCTAGATCGTCACAGGATATTTACCAGATGAGACTGAGCAATAATTAACGACCTGGATGCGCATCAAAGAGAAACGGGATTCATAACATTCGTCTGCCCATCCACATTTAGCAGTTTCTTTAAAATTTAAATGATGCCAGATTGCTGTTTTTGCTTCCGAAAGACAACGGCGAATTTTCCTTTGCATTTTTGACGAGTTCGAGTTCGTTCTCTGTCGCTAATGAATGTGCCAATATCTTTATTTAACCTGGAAAGTAACTCCATAGCCTCTGTTACAGCTCAGAAGACATTGTTGGCGTTTTATCTGTAATTCATTGTAATGACGCAGCTTTCAGAAGGTGGACTTCGGAACTAATACATCCCTCACACAAAAAACGAAAGAAGTCGGAACCTGCGAACTACGGAGGAATATCGTTGAGACCAGTAAGCTGTAAGATATTCTCAAAAGCATTACTGAATAAAGTGAAAAAGCAACTACATCCACAATCTCGTAAATACCAAGGAGGTTTCCGAAAGGCAGATCTTGCGGGGAACGAATCTTGAATCTGGAACAACTGGTAGTCACGTATCAAAAAACAGAGGAACAAGAATTTCGTACTCACATTTGTAGACTTCAAAAAAGCCTATGACGCAGTAGATCGATGAACACTGTTCAGAATTTTGGAAGATGTGACTCTGGATAGAAAAACCAGTGAACCGATTAAATAGATCTCAAGCAACATGACTTCCAAGTGTAAGTTCACAGGAAAAGTTCCAGAAACTTTCAAGATCAAATGTGGAATCAGACTTGGAGGCGGACTCCCCCCTTTGCTTTTTAATTGTGTTTCAGAAAAAGTGGTCAGTGAATGGCGACGAGATATAAAAGGTGTGGGTGGTATAGGATGCAAGAGAACAGGAATGCGGGTACATTGTCTGGCATTTGCAGACGGTATTGTTATACCGGTTTAAAGCAGATCTACAAATATCTATCGAGAAGACGCAGTATATTACGGGCAGTGAGACAGCTCCTCGATCGATACCAATAATAGAAGGGAAAATTCAGAAGTTGGAGAGATTTAAATTCGTTGGAGAATGGGTAGGGAAAAAAAGAAGCAAAGGAGCGTGAATAAACAATATGAATTTAGAGTACAAACTAACTATGAACATCTATAATAGGAAAAATCTATCAATGCTAAACTGAGACACTGCCACACATTGATCCGACCTGATGACATATGCAGCAGCAAGTCTGAATCTCTTAACAACAGCATTGCTTAAGAAGCTACATCGTATGGAACGAAGGATTTCCGGGAGGATATTGGGATCTCGAATAAAAGGAGATATTCAATACAGAGAGCGAGCGAACCAAGAACTGTATACCCATGCAGATAGAATCTCGGACACCATCAGGAAGAGGAATAGCGTATTCCAAGAACACATCCTTATTACGGACCGTGGGAGATTGAAACACCAAATAATACAATTTATTGCAACAAGTACGCTAACAAGTGACGTACAAAGGGATCTGGAACAAACAGACGTTCAGAAAAAAGAAATTTTCAGCAAGGTGACTTTCAAACAAAAATGTAGACAGTCACAGGTTTCTAGGGCAGAACCGAGAGTCAAATTATAATTTACAGAAGAGCGAATAATGTTCCGAAGCATGACAGCGAAATAATACTGGACAGATATAAAGACCAGAAGAATCAAAACTGACGCGAATTAACATGGTCTTCAGATGGTCGAAACGAGAAGAATAAGAAGAAAACGAAGAAGAAAGAAACTGAAGAAGAAGTAATGACCTTGTCGACGAGTGAAAATGGAATCAAAATCTTCGCTGATTCTTCCTTCCTGGACAATAGTAACTGGATAACGCTTTCTAGAGTAGTTTGCTAGAAATTTTCTGAATTCCATGTGATGCTTCATCGACAGACAAAGCGCAACTAGACCAAGCTATTTAATCCGACTGTGACTGTCTAGAAGGAAGTGGTAGAAGTGAAATCTGTGCCGAGTGTTATTGTTTTATAGAAGAACTGGGAGAAATCGCTCAGATGGTGGCAGGGTGCTGAGCTGCAAAACACGCTTCTGAGGGAGGGGCCGCCATCACGCTCTGGTGGCCACCAAGGAAACTACTGCACAACGATTCCTGTCGTCGGCTGGAGAAATTAACACGCAAAGAACTAAGCTGACCTTTTCTTGCTAACACTTCGGACGATTGCGCTCTGGCGACTTCGAGCTGTATGAAAAACATGTACGGGCTGTGATTGCGCAACCGACTTGTAAAAAGAGAAAAAAGGAGCAACAGCGGAAGGAATCGAAGGTAACCGACATTTCTCACACAGTTCAGTGAACAATCCGGATTGTGTCATTCACATCTACTCTGCGGACTACTTCCCCTGTTATTCGTGGTTGGTTGGCAGGACAAATGACTGCCTCACTTAACTGTAAGTGTGTTTATGCGGCATTTGTTTGGGTATCCTTAATCGTATTGAAATTATCGCTCTCGGTATTGTACGAATTAGTGTTTAACTCGACGTATGTCTTCTTTGTTTTAGCAAATCCCACTGTCTTTTAGCACGTTAGGGGTGTACGTTGTTCCGCACTCGGCTAACATACCAGACGACCTTACGTGACGAGTGACATTAGTGCTCCGCATCTACGACGTCGAAATTCTGCCTGGGAGTGTGCACATTGCACAGCGTTTCTACATGTTGTGCCACCATTGAGATCTTATCAAGCATTTCCACTCGTAAATGTTCTTAAGAATTAACAATGGAAATAACGTAGATTCTGGTGAGAAGTGGGTGATGAGAGCAGGTGATCTCGTCAACAACATTACTTGCTACTTTGTAAAAAAAATTCCTCTCATAACATTATCCCAGAATTTCAATTATTATCTGTGGAAAGTCTTTACCACTCTGTTCTTTTTGGACTGAAATTCTCATTCCCTAATGGAGACAGGCAAATGTCGGAAACTATGGTGTATCGGAAATTAACGTTTGGCCGCGAAACGAAAAGGGAGATTAGGCAAAAGAAAAAATAAAGAAAAAGAACACCTAATCTGCTACCAGCAGCTTGATGCGGGCTTCATAAACTTGTTTTATAGTTCTTGCCTTTTGCGACAATTGTCTACCAAATAAGACATCCGAAGCTGACTCATTGTCTAGTTTTGAGAGATAGCATTTTCTCCCTCTTTCAACTGATGATTGCTTCTGTTAGTAAAGGTGGTTGTTTGCCTTCTCAAGATAGTGTCCCACATTTCACTATCATCTCATATCTGTAATATACAGGGTGACCATAAGTACAGTTCCGGTTTCAAAATGCTGTAAAAAGAGAACCTTGCTCAGAATGACATTAAATTTGAGCAGAATATTATTGGCGCAGGGTGAAACGTCATGGCACAAAAAAACTTTAACGAAAATTTTACCATTAGATGTTACTGAAGGCGTCTTAGGCAAATGGGATCGGATACAAGTAACAGATGAATTGAAATATGACGGCTGTGGATTGAGTTCACATTACACCATCCGTAATGTTCAATGTGCATGACTGTACAAACTTGCAGTCAACAATTGTGGCACTGTTGCTTAGGTAAGGCCATCGGCCATAGGATAGGAAAAATCAGTTTTTAACTATGCTGAGACCAAAAACCGCATCAAACGCAAATCATCGGTTTTTACTTGTCCTAGTGCCAAAAACCGCATAAAAAGCAAACCTACAACGGTTGTTAATTGTCATTGGGTCAAAAAGCGCATAACAAAATGACTTTGGTTTCTAATTGTCGTGAGAATGGCCCAAGACATGTTCATTATGCTGGCCACCGTTTTCTGCCATTAAGTTGAAATCGAGAAAAAGCGTATTCCACAACAGATCGGAGTGTCTCGAGGGTCACGTTCAGAGTGTGTTGCGCAGCGCTTGCCTCGAATTCAGCTAGCTACGTTCATTGTTAGAGCACTGAACACAACATTTTCAACTACCCCGAGAGCCACAAATCAGACGGATTAACGTGATCCGGAGGACGTCAGGCTATAGGGAAATGATGGCTGATTAGCATTTCCGAAATGCTTGTGCAGCAGCTGCTTCACTGGCTGTGAATACGACTATGTGTAAACATTTCGTCTAAGTTTGAAATTGCTAAGATTCTATAACCTCTGATGACGAATACAGCATTAGGAGACGAAACGAGAGGCACAGAAATACGCACTGAAGCACATCCCATTGCCCATAAGACATAATTCACCAAGGAGCAACCGCACGGGGTAGCCGTGCGGTCTATGGAGTCCTGTCACGGTTCGCGCGTCTTCCCCTGTCGGAGGTTAGAGTCCTCCCTATGTGTGTTGTCCTTAATGTAAGATAGTTTAAGTTAGGTTAAGCAGTGCGTAAGCCTAGGGACCGGTGACCTCAGCAGTTGGGTCCCATAGTCCTTACCACAGATTTCCAATACCAAGGAACAAATAAGTAAATAATCAGTTAAATACCCTATAGGATGTCCCCAATCGCTACTACGAGAATTGTGAAAATGAGATTAGTTTCAACACAGCAAGCAAACAACGTATGCGTAGAATCATTCTTCTCCCGATCCGCCAGTGAACTGCAGGAAGTAATAAATTGAAAGTACTCTACATAACGTATTTCATTTCATCCTGATTTGCTTAGTACATGACGTTCACATCAAATTTAAGTCATTTAATAAAAATAAACATATTGCTAATATCTGACGATTTTGCTTTCGTTTTTTGGAAAGAGACTGAAACAGGGAGTTACGCAAATTAGGCCAAATCTTTTTCACTAGCGGTGCATTTGACGGTGCGGCAACCATGATTAACTTTCATCTTTCTGTAAAGCGTAAAGTAAATTGGAAATCACTGCCATCTTAACTCATAACATTATACACTTTCCTCTGAGCGAAGAATAATTATAAGAAACGGAAAAAATGGATTTCAGTCCGCTTTCAGCAATTCATGCATGTTACTGATACCGACGGCTCATAGGTGCCTAACGCATAGGTGTCTTGCCAACTGTCTATATGAAGGTTTTCAATCTTTCTCCTAAGAATTTAGACGAATGCCAGGCATTATTTTCTCCATCAGGAAGATAAGAGGGAACCGAAAAATTAAATTAACGAAAAGGAAGTTCCTTAGTCTATTTGCAAGGAAGTTACTGTATACAAATCAGTGTGAGAAGAGTGCCTGCTCTCCCGTTAGGCCATCATGAAATAATTATCCGTTCAAAGAGCGTATCGTGATTTTCTAAAACCTCTTCTCTCGGCTTAAAAACTGAAAATCTACTTTCTCGTAAAAGGCACTGAGCATAGCAGACAGATTCAGAACGAATACCGAATCGCTGGCGGTTGATGCCGCTGTCCAAATGAAGTGCCATTACAAAAGACCTATCCGGATTCATTGAGCAATAGATGAAATGACTTACAATCAAGCTTTAGAGGAATTCCAGGCATTATATTCCCGATATTCTTCTGTCTGAACTAATACTCTGTCACTCTTAAACTTTAACGTACTTCTATACTTTGAGGACACACATTACTACAGTCACATTTGACATTATCAGTGAGATAATAGGAGAGTACGTCACATGTGATCACGATACATTCTGCGTATACAAGCTGAACAATAAAAAGACGGTAACCATATTATGTTTGATGTGATTTAAAAAGCACTTTAACAAATACAAGGGGGAAAATACTAGTTGGTATAGGTGCAGAGAACATTTTTTGAAACATCTATATCTACTTAACTGTTCTACAAATCACACTTAAGTGATTGCAGAGGGTTTGTAGAAACACTTTCAGACTATTCCTCGAACGTTGCACTCTCGAATAACACGTGGAAAAAATGAACACCTAAATCTTTCAGTGCGAATTCTGACTTTTCTTAATTGGTTGCGATGGTCATTTCTCTTTACGTAGATCGGGGTCAACAAAATATTTTCACATTTGGAAGGGGAAGTTAGTGATTGAAATTTCGTGTAAAGAGCTCGCCGCAACCAAGAACTCCTTTCTTTCAATGATTACCTTCACAACTCTCTTATCGCACCCGTGACATTCCCTCCTCTATTTTCTTAATTTGGTCAGGGTCCCATATCGCGCAACAATACTCCAGAAGAGGAGGGACAGTCGTACTCCAGGCAGTCTCTTTTTCTTGCATGTCCTGTCAATAAAACGCAGACGTTGGTGCGACTTCCCCAAATTTTCTGTGTGATGATTCCAATTTAAGTTGTTCGTAATAGTAGTACCCAGGTCTTTAGCTCAGCCGACAACCTTCCAACTTACGTGACTTAACATGTAACCAAAATTAAACTGACATTTCAGCATTCATGTGAAGGACAACACATATTACCGTTTAGGGTCAACGCCAACTTTCCGCATCACTTAGTTATCTTGTCCAGACTCGTTTTGATCTTCTGATGACTTTACTAAACGGTAAACACGACAGCACTATCTGCAAACAATCTAATAGAATCGCTCAGACTATCTCCTAAATCGTTTATATTGATTTGACTATTCAGTTGTCGCTGTAGGTGCGAAAGTGGAACGACAGAAGCAAGTAGCACATCAGGAAATCGATGTGGAAGCTCTGCAGCGCCATTTTCTTTTCAAGTAAGCGGTGAGCTACTGCCTGAAGGGCTGTGAGAGATGGCCGTCGCTCTGATTAACAGAATATGCTTCACTTCATAACCAGAGAAGTGCAGCATTAGCGTTCAGCAACCAGACTTGCGGCTGGTGCTCTGAAAGAGAGAGATAAAACGAATTAAATGGTGCATAGCTTGCCCATAGCAACTTCATCTACAAAAGTGGCGGAGCTTCATTTTCAAATTTATTTATTTTTAGTTTTGGTGTCGCAACTGTGTAAGTGCTTAACAGCCAGAAGTTTTCTTCTTTGAGTCATCAGTTGGTAGTTTCACCGATCTGCTGAACACTGGTGGATCATATGGGAAACAGTTGCACATAAAACTTCACCAACGTCGCCGGAAGTGCATAATACTGTCCCAGTACTATTAAGGTCCGGAAAAAGCTTTCTGTCATTCCTTCGGACGACTCAACCAAGTAAAAGGCCTGCAGTTAGTTCACAGGCTTTTCCATGTAGACATTTTCTTCGATACATGTCGTCTTTCGGTTGCGCAGGATTTACCAGCAAGTCTATGCGGCGACTTGATCATCCCAAGGGAGTTTAAAGTATGAAGTTAATACTTGAGATCTGTACATCTCTTTCTAAATACCTGAAGTGGATACAGAACCATGTACTGCCTTGTTGCAGAAAACAAGCTATTTTTAGGTAGATTTGAATATTTTGGATACAGGTTGCAGAGAACTTATAATCCTTCCATCGACAGATGAGCCATTAAGAGGAAAATAATTTGATGTTTTTGTTAACACATGGGCACGTCATTTCAAAGATATACCACAGATTCTCGAGATATTCAAAGTAATTGTGCAACAGTAGTGGTGAAAGTAGTTAATTTCGTTAATCTGAACCGTGTACTGTGAGTAGCTCATAGACAGTACACCGTGAAGATTAGCCCGTCACCTGACGCTTCTTTGTGCTGCAATGCTGGTAATAGGCATAAATTATGGTTAAATAGTCTCACAAAGCTGTTAGAGCCGTACGAATAAGCTCACTGGATAGTTCTTGCCGTGAAGTTCCCCTTTCTAAACACTTTCACTGAAGTAGAATGGTGGATTACACGGACCGCTGAAAGCCACTGATAATTTCGCAGTACAGAATGTCTCATTGCAAATACTTGGGTAAGTAATTCATTCTTTAAATCGTCTTTCTGTTGTCTGTACCAGAGTCATTAGTTGCTTTTTTCTGCAAGAATAATTCCATCGTGGCTGTTGTCTCTTTCCTCAAGTAATAGATCTACGAGATAAGTGATTTAATGAGCCTGACATTCGTGATTGAAAGCAGAATTCTGTTGGTTCAGACTATGAGGACTCCTTATGATAATGTTTACAACTGTTTGAGCTTGAGCCTAGCAACCAGACTGGTTCAGACTCACACGTCCTCAACTATACACCCCTGCTTGCAATTCTCAAACAGTGTCAAGTATGATTAACTTTTGTCATCCCTCAAATGAAAAGTGTCATTTTCAGATTTGTGGTTGCCTGTGCATTCTTTATGATTGGGTACTTTAATCAAAAATTCCATGCTTATGATGTTAATACGCGACTATTGTACTCAGTGCGATAACGATAGAATGAAGAAAATTATGTAAGTTAGGGCTGGTATGTCATCGTAACAATAGCTTTGAAAAATTGACGTGTGAGTGCAAGAGCGCCGATATGACAGTTTGTAGGGGGGGGGGGGGGGGGAGGGGGGCAGCAAGACCTGGGGCCATTGAGTATTTTTAATATTTTTGAAGACGAATGGTGACTTTCAAGTAGCCATTAAAATGGTCGCTGTTGAAGGGCCCAGGCGAGGCGTACAGCTCGGTGTAGTGCAGTTATCAAATGAACACGAGTGAGCCTTCGGCTCCGAAAGCCCACATCAATCACGTTTCGTTGAATGGTTCCCACGTTGACAGTTGTTGATGGCCCAGCATGGAAAACTGCAGCAATTTGCGGAAGGGTTGCACTTCTGCCACGATGACATTGTAATTCTGTCAGAGACAGCAAAGGACTTGGAAGAGCAGTTGAACGGAATGGACAGTGTCTTGAAAGGAGGATATAAGATGAACATCAACAAAAGCAAAACGAGGATAATGGAATGTAGTCAAATTAAGTCGGGTGATGCTGAGGGAGTTAGATTAGGAAATGAGACACTTAAAGTAGTAAAGGAGTTTTGCTATTTAGGGAGTAAAATAACTGATGATGGTCGAAGTAGAGAGGATATAAAATGTAGACTGGCAATGGCAAGGAAAGCGTTTCTCAAGAAGAGAAATTTGTTAACATCGAGTATAGATTTAAGTGTCAGGAAGTCGTTTATGAAAGTATTTGTATGGAGTGTAGCCATGTATGGAAGAGAAACATGGACGATAACTAGTTTGGACAAGAAGAGAATAGAAGCTTTCGAAATGTGGTGCTACAGAAGAATGCTGAAGATAAGGTGGGTAGATCACGTAACTAATGAGGAGGTATTGAATAAGACTGGGGAGAAGAGAAGTTTGTGGCACAACTTGACTAGAAGAAGGGATGGGTTGGTAGGGAATATACTGAGGCATCAAGGGATCACAAATTTAGCATTGGAGGGCAGCGTGGAGGGTAAAAATCGTAGAGGGAGACCAAGAGATGAATACACTAAGCAGATTCAGAAGGATGTAGCTTGCAGTAGGTACTGGGAGATGAAGAAGCTTGCACAGGATAGAGCAGCATGGAGAGCTGCATCAAACCAGTCTCAGGACTGAAGACCACAACAACAACAACAACTCGTTAAATGGTCGTACGGGATGATGGTGATGATAATGTTTGGCTTGTGGGGCGCTCAACTGCGCGGTTATCAGCACCCGTACAAATTCTCAGCCGTTGCTCAGCCCAAATCCGTCACTTTCATGAGTGATGATGAAACGATGATGACAACACAAACACCCAGTCATCTCGAGGCAGGTGAAAATCCCTGACCCCGCCGGGAATCGAACCTGGGACCCCTAGATCGGGAAGCGAGAACGCGACCGCCTGACCACGAGCTGCGGACGGTCGGACGGGAAAATCCCCACTTCAACGCTACCTCGGAGACGCTACGTCCCATCACTCGTGCGCCGACTATAAAAACAACGTTCAGACTCCCTTAAACGTTGATAACTGGTCCTTGTAGCAGCAGTAACCGATCTCACAACTGCGCCAGACACTTGTCTTATTTGGCCGTTGCTATCCGCAGCACAGTCCTGTTTACGTATCTCTATATTTGGATACGCATGCCTATACCAGTTTCTTTGACGGTTCAGTGCAGACTCACCGGAGGAGAAACACCCCTCTGAAGATGTCCAGCGAAGCACTGGACGAAACGTTAGGAGCTGAAGAGTTTCATGGACCACGACCTTACATCCCGCAAGGTTTACCAGAAGATAGTATTAAAAATGTTCTTTCGCAGTTATTAAGCAGAGCCATTCCGACATGCTAAAATCAGTAGGCACGATACAGATTTACGTAACCAAGTTATACTCGCAGTCGTAGATTATATACACGGTACATCACTGCTGTAATCAATTGATTTTACGGTGAAGTTAGTCTGGCGACCGTGTTCCAAAATTATCCAAGTTCATTTCAAGAGACTAAATTGTTCAGACAGGGTAAATACTTTTTTCCGTGAAGGATCAGTACAAACTTTAATCTTTTTTTCTTTAATAATTCCACATCAATAATGTAGTGATTGACTGAGTCGACATTGCTTCGGTCGGCTCTGAGCTGTATATGTTTCTTAATTAGATTCGACAGTATTCGGAACCGACAGCCTTGCTTCCGAGATGTGTAGGCACACGATTACACGGACAAGCGTTTTATCCTCTTGGAGTGTGGGGGACGTTCAAGCTCTCTAGTATTCTGCGTGTCGCTGGGTCTGCGAGGGACCACCAAAGCTTAAACTTCGAAAATAGTGTGCAGTGCAAAAGCGACTCTTTGGCAGAAATTGTGAGCGGAGAGCGGATTCAACCTGGCCTTTTGGTCAACAACACCAGCTGTGGCACACAGAAGCTGGTATTTACTGCCCGTTGGAGTGACGGAGAGAAAGCCCAGTGCCGGGGGAGATACAGTGGCTGCACGCACTCGTGATGCTGTCACGTCGTTACCATGGTAACCAGAGCGGGACTTGGCTGCGGACGGTTGCCGGCGGCTTTTCCCAGCACCGGTCGCGGACGAGACTCTTTCAGAACCCCCTTCGCTAGGGCAGCAGTTGGAGTTTTCAGCCATGAGTATTTGTATTACGAGATGGTATCTAAAAGTCGCCGAAATTTTACTTTCAGTTGCAAATAGTTACGAGTACTATGAAATACAATTAAGTGTCTCCCCACACGTTCTTGTAGATTCAGTGTGGTAATGTGGCTGCGAGCTGATTGGTCAGGTTAATGAATGGTAAGCGTATTTCTGTTGTAATGCTCTAGTGTGTTTTCCTTTTTGCGATGGCTGATCTGAAGGAGCAGCGTTTTGTGTAAAGTTTTGCTTTAAACATGGGAAAATCGCTTTAGAAACGCTCCAAATGTTAATTCCAGCTTTTGGAAGCAATGCGTTAGGTATTTTAGTTCAGGCTCAGACTTACGGCAGGTGAAAGCGTTCCAGAAACCGGAGAACATCGACTGACGATAATGATCGTTTCGGTCGGTCATCTGCTGACATCAGACCAAGAAAATGTTCAGAAAGGAAGCGATCTGCTGCTCCAAGATCGTAGACGGACCATACAAGACCTCTGATACGCCTTCGGAATAAATTACGGTAAATATGAACGCCTTCTGTCAGAATAAATGAACGTAACAAGGATTGCCGCTAAGTGTCTTCTAGGTCTGCTTGAAGACAATCAGATGCAACATCGCGTGGAAGTCAACAGGGAAATTAAACAAATGCTTCAAGACGATGCGAACCTTCTTCCAAAATTTGTCACTGGAGACGAAAGTTTGGTTTATGGCTGTGACTCCGTGACTCTGAAACTAAATACCAACCGTCGCAATTAAATAGCTCTTTTTCACCTTTGTCAAGGAAGCTCGATAAGTAAGGACTAACACTAAGATCTTCTTCATAAAGAAATCGTCCCTCCTGGTTAGGCGGCTAGTAAACACTTCCATCACGACACGATGTCCAAAGACGTTCGAGGGAGGACATGTGGAGAAAACATGCACAGAAGTGGTGTACATACGACTGGGTACTCCATCAAGACACGTTATGAAAGTTGTTCTTCAACGGCAAGACTCACCAGATGTCGCTCCGTTTGACCTTCCCCTTCCCCACGATGAAAATCAAGTTGAATGGGCGGAGACAAGATACAGCGGATGAGATTCAGGTGAAATCACAGAAGGTACTAAACGCAATAAGAAAGAAAGACTTTCGGAATTCATTTCAAATATGGCAGAACGTTGAGCAGTCTACTTTGGAGATAACGGTACAGAATAAGATCTAAGTAAGACGTAATAATTTTAATTAACGTATTTAGGGAACTTCTGGATGCCGCCTCTGCGGCTCAAGCAGTGTCGCATCTATGAGTTACAGCGTTTTAGCTAAGAATGTCGCTCTGGTTGAGAAAGCAATATCACGCAAGATGCTTGCAGCAACGAAGGCGTAAAAATAAAACCGGCACACACGAGGTAAACTCTTCACAGTATAGGGATACTCCTGGTATTAAACGGAGGTGTGTGATTTAGGAAAAGTCCGAGACTGTGCCTTTGAACGTGGAAGTCCCTGACGATGACACAGTTAATTATATATGACGTTAGAAATTTCTGAAATTCTTGAATTAATACAACAATCGTCTTAGAATTTGGTCTCACACGTAATACGACTTTAGTCTGCGGATCTTATAAAACAGCGTCAAATCGCCTTTCAGATTCCATCTATAACTGCAGATTTCCCCATAAATGGCTAGATTAGTTCACCCACAGTTCTTAAACTGTAAAGTAAAGAGCATTATATGTTGAGCAGAATCATGGCTATTAGAATGCTACGTTGTTAAATCCAATCTTTCTTTGATGTCTGCCCTCGTTACGTGCAAGGATGAAGTGAAATGATGGCAAAACTCGGAAAGAACGAAACGAAAAATGTTTAAAAATAATTCTACCTGTGGATGATAAAAATCAAGAGAACATATAATGTGTGAAATGCAGAATTGTTACGTAATAGCTCAGACAAGAAGTTTGTGGTTAAACAATGTAGAAAGAGTAACGTAGAAAGGGCAACTTGACAGGGTGTTTAATAGCATAGGCCAGCTTAGCTGATTGTGCAGCATAAGTTGCGAAATAACTAGCGATGAAATTGAAAAATGAAGTAAAATTTATGAAGGACTAAGAATGATGTGATGTACACGAATGAAGGCAATTAAGACGTATACTAGTGAAACACTATTTATTGAAAATTAACACACAGGAAACGTGGTGTCACCAGGTGAACCACTTAGCTGTTTCAGCTCTAAACCAATAACGTGTAAATACCTGAACTGGAGTCCGCCCCGATAGCTGTGTTGTCAGCGTGACGGATTGCCATCCTACGGGTCCGCGTTCGATTCCCGGCTGGGTCGGAGATTTTCTCCACTCAGGGACGGGTTATTGTGTTGCTTTCATCATCATTTCACCCCCATCCGGCGCGCAGGTCGCCCAATGTAGCGTCGAATGTAATACGACCTGCACCAAGGCCGCCGGACCTACCCCGCAAGGGGCCTCCGGGCCAATGACGCCAAACGCTCATCTCCATGTACCTGAGGTGGAAACTGTGGATGTCCTTATTGATGTTTAGTTTAAGTGGAGACTGTTCAGATATGTTACTATGAAACACGAAGAATATGATTGTGTATAAGGAATATATTCGTTGGCTCCACGTTTTGGATTCTGTCGTTATTGTAGGCTTTCTGCGTGGGTTCATAGCCACCTTATAGTGAACATGTAGTCCAGACATTGTCACTCTGTATCTGGCGAGGATGACAGTTTTAAGTCAAATGCTGCCAATTTAAACTCGTTCATTTGCACGTTGGTTTGTGCATTCCCCTCAAGCGCCTTTGAGTCTCTAGATCTAAAGTATATTAAGTACTTATCTGCCACAAAATTAGCCACTTTCTATTCCACTCTTGGACTATTATAATAAGCTACCAATTTATGCATCGGACGTGAGATGCCCAACAAGTTTTGTTTTATGCAAAGTCTATTCGCGATTCACAATCGTCTATTGAGACAATAGCTTCATACTTTGTTCTGTAGTCGCTATGTAACAAAAGTGAAGGCTGAAACACTATTTTTTTCCGAATCTGTTTCAGTTGAGAAGTTTGCACTCGGCAGTTTCTTCTTCCAATAATGACACAGACGCAAAACTTTTAAATGTGAAGATAAGTGACTGTAGAATCCAAAAGTACATGTGATGGCACTCGATATGGAAACACAGTTAGATCTTAGCCATAAAGGCGATAAACGATAGAAGGTATATGGATCTATTGGCCATTGCACCTAATAGAGTCCTTTTCGGACTATGCAGATTATGTGACAGAACTGGTTTCATATCCAGCTACATTCGTTGTAGAACACTGAACCAACGACGTATCCTTTGTAATTGTAAAAAGGCCCTTTTCGTCCCATATTCCAAGAAAGTAAGCGGAACTAATAAGCAGATCTACTGAAGCGTAGTACTTGCAAGAGTCTTAGCTTTATAGAACATGTGTCGTGGGCACCCACAATGACTTTCTCGCAGACCGAGTACCACCATCTCACGCCGATTCCGCAACGAACTCAAACGCCATCTAATTCACGGTCTGTAACTAGTATAATCTTCTGCAATCTTTCCCTTGTTTTGAGATACGACATGTGTGGCAAGGAAAGCAAGAGAAAACCATATCAGTACAGCTGGACGGATCTTAGCTTCAGTATTTTAGTGGACTTCCATAGTCAGTGAGCCTTTTTGTTTGCTCGAGCAGTGCAGGTTTTCTGAACTTGTTACAAAACATGTTATTATTACTGTTATGCAATTTATTTAAAGGATAAACATTTTGGTCATTTTGGTATTCTCCTGAGTCTGTTTTGTGAATCTTTAGCTCCCATGAGGCAGTTGTGCAGTCTTATTTCCTCTGTCTCTTAAGCTGTACCGGAAACGATACGCCCCTGGGCTGACTCTCTGTTTTGAAACTTCCACGACAAAGGATTTCAGCGCTCGCGTCTAAGTTTCCTCCGTGCGCTTAGCCCATTTGGGTCGGCTGAACGGCGAATTGGTGCGACAAGGACAGCGTGAAATTGTCGCGAAGCCCAGATAATCTCAGTCGCACGGGAACGGCTTCGCAACTGTTTCGCCACCACGAGTTTCTCTGAAGAATACAGACCTCCGTGCTACTCGCTAGACGATTATTCGAAGATTTTTCCCTTTTGCAGTTACTGCTTGCTACCTTCAACGAACGTGGTGGCCATGGTTGTCTAGCGGGGGAGCCCTCGGTGTCTCAGGTACGGTTCCAGGTAGAGGCGGGCATTTTACTCTTTACCGTCACTTCAGGACGATCCCAGGTCCACTCGGTCTGCTGTCAGATGAGTACTGGGGATATATCCTGTGGTAAAAGGCGGCCAGGGTGGAGGGCCCGACATGCCTCACCTTCTGAGTGCCGTTGGGAAAAAGGCTGTAATTTGTCTACCTACGGTTAGGCTAATAGCCGGGTCACAGGTCTGCACCACAGACTATACTTTACCTAATGTTTAAAAACATCTGGCGATGAAGCTGATTGGCTCATGAGATCACTGGAAGTATTGACATTCGGTCTATGCGATGATGGTTGTGCTGCAAGCATAGTACAAAGCAGTCTGGCTTGCGAATTATTTAGTATCCTCGTGCAAATTCACTCCGTAATTTTCAATAGTTTGAACGCATACTGCACGCTATGTCTTCTACAATATGTTCTCCATTTACAACTTGAGGCTTCCTCAGTGTACCGTTAACTCGCCCCTCTCTCTACAAAAGATTTTGAAAATCTTTTGTCTTCGTTTCCAGTGTTTCTCTACTTTTGATCTTTAACTTGCCTTATGATCTTCAACGTCTTTCTTCTACACCAGAAACAGACATTTCTCTTTGTCTTTCTATCTTTTACATTGCAAACACTCATTTCTATCTTTTACCTTTCATCTCTTCGTCCAAGATTCACTCACATATAGCGTAGCACTAGAAACATATGGTTCAAAATATTTCTTATTCAGTTCCTCATCCGTGTGCAACACCAACACGTTTCGTATTTTTAAGAAGGCTTTTTTCGTAAAATTTCAATGTCTTCCTTTCATGACTCGCTTTGTCTACTTGCCATTGCTAGGTACAGCGTGTTAACTTTTAAGTTGTCCACCAACTCCCTAGTCCTGAATTGGTAGAAGTCGATAGATGTCGGAAGGGACTGATCGGTTATCATTTGTTTTCGACTGAAGACAACGTTACCTGGCTGACGGCACCATGAGATGTAGGATACTGTGTTACTGTGTTGTACTTCACTGTATTTCGTACAGTTTTTGCTTTTCTGGTAATAATCGTACTTAATTTGTTACAATTAGGATCTTTACTAAACATGTCAATACGAGACTACTGAGTGTGTATCTTTCGACATCTATGGGTTACCGGCCCATAGCAAAATCCCCATCAAGGAGGACCAGGTATTTGTTGTTCGAGGTCGATGTACAGAAAAAACTAATACTTACCAGTGTACATTTGGAACAATAAAGAGAACACTTAAGCTTAAAACAAGGAAAGAGATACAACTGAAATTTTATAAAGTCATGGCAGTTCCCACTTACACTGATGAGCCAAAAAAATATGACCACTTGCTTAATAGCTTGTTTGTTCGTATTTGGAACGAAATACATCACTGAGTCTGCATATCAGGGATCAGTTTGCTGGTAGGTTTGTGGAGGCATGTGGCATAAGATGTCTACGCGCAGATAATGTAATTCGCGTAAATAATAAGCCGTTGATTCACGTACCCAGTGATGGCGCCCAATAGCGACCCAGATAGCTTCCATAGGATTTACATCAGGTGAATCCGGTCGCCAAGATATCAACGTGAGTTCACTATAATGCTCCTCAAACCACTGTAGCACGGTTATGGCTCGGAGACATGGACAATTACACTGCAGAAAGATGATATCTTCTTCGGGAAAGACATGAAGCATCACACATGAAGGGACGCAGGTGGTTTGCAGCTGCCAGAGTGTCTTCAATTACTACCATAGGTTCCATGCAAGCGCAGGAGAATGTCTCCCATAGGATAATGCTGCTACCACCAGCCTGCGTCCGTGACACGCTGCATGTTTCGAGCCGCCGTTTGTCTCGATGACGGCGTTTCTGCAAACGACCATCGACCTAGTGTAACAAAAATGTGTTTCATCCGAAGAGCCGATATGTTTAAAATTATCGACGGTCGAATCCCCATGGTCTCATGCCCACTGTAATCGTAATTGACGATTTCGTAGGATCAACATGATAACACGTAGGGTTGGTCTGCTGCGGAGCTACATGTTTAACAATGCACGATGAATGATGTGCTCCGAAACACTTGTGCGTGCACCAACATTGTGCTCTTTCGGCAGAGATGCCACAGACCACCACCTATCCTACGTTACAGAGCAGACAAGCCTCCGAGCCCTACGTTCTGTGAAGTCTCGAGGACGTCCAACCTTTTAGCGCCTAGTGGTAGTTTCACGGTTCTTCTACCACTTTACGCAGGTGCTCACGACAGTAGCACGTGAACATTCGACAGCTTCGCCGTTTTCGAGATATTCGTTCACTGGCTCTGCGTAATAATAATCTGCCCTTTGTCAGAGCCGCTTATGTCAGTGGATATCCCCATTTGTAGCCCATATCTTCGCTAAGGTGAACCACCGTCCGTGTCTGCTCTGATTACATACATTTGTTACTGCGTCACGTGCTCGCAAAGCCACCAGGCTGCATTCAGCGTCGCGGTGGTCATTGGTCATATTGTTTTGGCTCATCAGTGCATTATATGGAACGGAAAGTTTGACAATGAGAAATCAAGATTTAGGGTAATTAGAAGCATCATAAAATATATTTCTAAGATCTGTGAAACGCTGTGCCAGGGACGACAAAATTAGAAACGAAGTAAGAAAAGAAGAATTAGTGACGGTATCAAAAACCCAAAACTAACCCAACACAAAGATAATGTAGGTTACATGTATTTCGTATGTCACTAGAAAGACTTCCTCAGCTAACAATAAACCGTGGGGCAACAGAAGTGTGGGGAGACCGAGGATGAAGTGGTGAGACCGGAACTGGCCCTAGGCCTAACCCTGGAGTGGCAGAAGAAGAAGGTTAAACATGTCAGTATATAAGACGATTTTAGCTTTGATTACAAAGCTTTTGCGGAAGCATGAACGACAGAGTAAGTGTGCCTCCAGTGGGGGAGGAAGATGGGCCTTGTACCGTCAGCACGGCTCCTCACCCAGTGGCGGCTGGCGGTCTACGAGTGTGTGGTTCAAATGGTTCAAATGGCTCTGAGCACTATGGGACTCAATAGCTGAGGTCATCAGTCGCCTAGAACTTAGAACTACTTAAACCTAACTAACCTAAGGACATCACACACATCTATGCCCGAGGCAGGATTCGAACCTGCGACCGTAGCAGTCACGCGGTTCCGGACTGAAGTGCCTAGAACCGCACGGCTACTGCGGCCGGCTTACAAGTGTGTGATGCGCGGGCTTACTTCCTCTGCACCTCTCTCCCACCCCCTCCAGGAAGGGTATCTAATAACGGATTTTACTTCTGGGATAGATTCAGTATACTTGGAAGCATACATGATTGAATTTGTAGGCCGGCCGGAGTGGCCGAGCGGTTCTAGTCGCTACAGTCTGGAGCCGCGAGACCGCTACGGTCGCAGGTTGGAATCCTGCCTCGGGCATGGTTGTGTGTGATGTCCCTAGGTTAGTTAGGTTTAAGTAGTTCTAAGTTCTAGGGGACTGATGACCTCAGATGTTAAGTCCCATAGTGCTCAGAGCCATTTGAACCATTTTTTGAATTTGTAGATGCTTTACAGGTGCACAAGCTGTAAATTCTAGAACACAGAGCTGCCACCTATGGCAGCAAGAACTGCTACGACATGGCTGGAAATCGATTCGAAATGAACTTGTATGACAGATACGGGTGCGTCATGCCATGCTACTTCAGCTCTGTACCAGTTTCATTAACTGTAGTGGCTGGCGAGTGGTCGCATGATGGTCTCTCTACAAACAATGGCCGAATGTTTTCAGTGAGTCAGAAGTCAGAACGTGCTGACCAGATGAATAGTCGAAAACTCTGTACCCAGGTAGGTTAGGGCAGAACGAAGAAATTCGGCATTACAAGGATTGGACAAAAATACGGAAACATCAAGAACACAATACATTACTGTGACCAATATGATGTAGGAAAACTGTTGACACTCATGACAGTTTCCAGTCCTCTCGGATTCGATAGATACAGATCACGTATGGTGTTGAAAGGAATGTTATATCATTCTTCCCGTAAGATATTGGCAAGTTCAGATAACGATGCCGCAGGTGAATAGCGATCGTGCACCCTTCTCTCTTAAGTAGACCACAAAGACTCAATAATATTGGGATCTCGTGTCTGTGGTGGCTAGGGGAAATGTGACATTCATCCTCGTGGTCACAAGACCAGTCCAGGACGATGCGAGCTGTGTGAGAGGTGGCACTTTCGTCTTGGAATGGAGCAATGGAGAGGAAAACCTTATACTATGGGATGGATCTGATCAGCCAAAATGGTCACCAAATCCTTGTCAGTAATGCGACTTTGCACAGTAGCCATGAAACCCATTGAACACGACGATATGGTTGTCCAATTCATCACTGAACCCCTGCCAAGTTTCACTCTTGGGACGTAAAGTGGGACAGAAGTTGGAAAATTGGAAACGTGACTCATTCCACCAAATAAATTTCATTCAGTACCCAATAGTTATGACTTCGGCACAACATTTTCCTTTTATGGGCATTCCCTTCACTGATGAGTGCTTTTAGAATTCCAGTTCGCCTTGCAATACCCTGTTTATGGATCTCCCTTCGTGTTATTTTGATGCTGACAGGGTTTGTGAGTGCGACATTCAGTTCTGCAGTGACTATTCCATCAGTCGTCCTTCAGTGACTGTCTTTCACGATCGCTCACTCAATACACTTCCTTTACTTTGCGACTTAGCGCATGACCTTTTTTCCGTTCGCCTCATTTTCAACGTTCTTCTCTAACACATCTCAAATGGATCTGTTCTCTTCAGTTCTGGTTTTCCCACAGACCATGTCTCACTTACATACAACGCTGTGCTCCAAACGTATATTCTCAGAAACTTCTTCTTCAAATTAAGACCTAAACTATGTGATCAAAAGTATCCGGACACCCCGCAAAACATACGTTTATCGTATTAGCTGCATTGTTCTGCCACCTACTGCCAGGTACTCCATATCAGTGACCTCAGTAGTCATTAGACATCGTGAAAGAGCAGGATGGGGCACTCTGCGGAACTCAGGGACTTTGATCGTGGTCAGGCTATTGGGTGTCACTTGTGTCATACGTCTGTACGCGACATTTCCACACTCCTAAACACCCCTAGGACCACGGTTTCTGCTGTGATGGTGAAGTGGAAACGTGAAGGGACACGCACAGCACAAAAGCGTAAAGGCCGATCTCGTCTGTTGACTGACAGAGACTGCCGACAGTTGAAGAGGGTCGTAATGTGTAATAGGGAGACATCTATCCAGACTATCACACAGGATTCCAAACTGCATCAGGATCCACTGCAAGTACTATTATAGTTAGGTGGGAAGTGAGAAAACTTGGATATCATGGTCGAGCGGCTGCTCATAAGCCACACATCACGCTGGTAAATGCCAAATGACGCCTCGCTTGGTGTAAGGAGCATAACATTGGACGATTGAACAGTGGAAAAGCGTTGTGTGGAGTGACGAATCACTGTACACAGTGTGGCGATCCGGTGGCAGGGTGTGGATATGGCGAATGCACGGTGAACATCTACCAGCGTGTGTAGTGTCGACAGTAAAATTCGGAGGGGGTTATATTATAGTGTGGTCGTGTTTTTCATGGAGGGGGCTTGTCATTTTGAGTGACAGTATCACAGCTCAGGCCTAAATTGATGTTTTAAGCACCTTCTTGCTTCCCACTGTTGAAGAGCATTCGGGGATAACGATTGCATCTTTCAACACGATCGAGCACCTGTTAATAATCCACGGCCTGTGGCAGAGTGGTTACACGACAATAACATCCCTGTAATGGACTGGCCTGCACAGAGTCCTGACCTGAATCCTACAGAACACCTTTGAAATGTTTTGGAACGTCAACTTCGTACCAGGCTTCACCGACCGACATCAATACCTCTTCTCAGTGCAGCACTCGATGAAGAATGGGCTACTGTTCCCCAAGAAACCTTCCAGCACCTGATTGAACGTATGCCTGCGAGAGTGGAAGTTGTCTTCAAGGCTGAGGGTGGCCCCACACCATATTGAATTCCTGCATGACCGATGGAGGGCGCCACGAAACTGTAAGTCATTTTCAGCAAGGTGTCCGAATACTTTTGATGACCTAGTGTATGTTTGATTCTAGTAAACTTCTCCTTCCCTGTATGCGGTATGCTCGTAAATGATCGATACGGTGCCTGTTGAAATACTAAAAACATCGGCTCCCTTGGTTACCGAAACACTCACCATACGAGCACCAATAATTTGCCCATGTTCGAATCCACTTACCTCCGACATAATGCATTCACAACTACACAGGAGGCTGTGCTGCCCACGACTGACACTTGCTTCTAATTAAGACATTACACAGTAGCCGTTCGTGGTCGAATGCACCTGCAGAATTGGCCAGCATCTGCATTTCTGTTGAAGCATGCATTTCTCGCGGTTTTTGCATATTTTTGTCCAGCCCACGTATGTTACCCCGCTGGAAGACAACGTCACGGAGAGGATAGATGGGCTAGAGCCATCAGCTTTAACACGTCAGAATTGTAAAGGCTGCTGTCCAGATTAACCAGAAGTCACAGCGTTGTGTAACCGACGGCACCCCATGCCACGCCAGCTGTTGGGCTTGTATGAGGATGAGGAATGTAATCTGGCAATGTTCGTTCTTCTCGAAGCCTCCACACACGGATACGTCCATAGTGATGTTGTATACAAGACCAGAACTCGTCTCAACAGACGCCGTAGTACCTCTCAAATATCCATCATTGTCGTTGGGCGCACTTCTCTCATACCGCATCAAGTGAACCTCTAAGGTCCGTTTCACACTGCGACAATGGTAACGGTCACCGACAGAGATATATTCGTTTAAACTGGAGCATCACACCAGGACACTACACTGCCTCACTGAGCTACTGTGACGCAGCAGTGACTCTAACACTTGGTTTCTGTACTGACGCCGTCGTACTGTCCTTATGGATACTTGATATGGATGCTTGATTTTGTGCAAACACACTCTTATTCTGACTCAAGGTAAGTGACGTGGCCGAACGATGCTGCGTGGCCGAGAGAACAATGTGTGTCTTCTCAGCCGCTAGTCACGCGAGCTGTTGAGATCCTGCATGGCATTGAGAATGACTCTCTTGACTCGTAAATTGCATATTCGCATGGCAGTCGTTCGATCCCGATGAACGTGACAGCAATATCGCGGAAAGATTCTTACGTAAGACGTAGCACGATCTCCTAATAAACAAACACCTTGCAAATGCGATTTTTGATTGAGAAACCGCTGTGCAATACTTCCTTACACAGAGTATCCCAGGAGGAAAGGTCAGTGTTCAGGGATACGAAAGGAACAATCATTTGAAGCAAAAAACTCAGTACAGACATATGCCCTATTCCGAATGGTTTCCGAGATTTTAATGATCATTGTTATTTATTTTCTGTGTTATTATTCAATACATCGTCAGGTTTACACACGTACAACAGTTATTAAATCTTACAACACGCGTTTTACGAAGTATCAATTGAAAATTACGTATTATTTTATCTCACTCACCTCCAAGACTTATCGTACACGTTACATTGCCGCTGTTGAACTGTTCACCATAAATATTCAAATATCTCAACATCAACGTCAGTCTTGTGCTCTCTTGTGACAACCAGTTAACTGTACTACCACGGCCAATGCAGAGATTAGGGTAACGGCGGTTGAGACGTTTCCTTGCACGAGTGGTAAAATGTGAAGTTGGTCCATCATGCTGGAAATACATGGCAGTCCGCTTGCCTAAAGGAATGTCCTCAAAGTGTCCAACAAATGAATTTTCCAAAAAATTCAAGTAATCCTGTCCCGTCATTCGCTCTTCTAAAATGACCGGGCTGTATTACCTATCATTTCTCACCGGAAATTTATCGAAAAATGAGTCTGGAAAATGGTTTCCACAGTAGCGTGTGGATTTCCCTGCGATCATCGGTTGACTCTATTCCGTGTAATGATGATTGTCATTTAACCAGTCACAAAATTCAAGTAGACAGTGTGAAGATTGGGGACACGCTGTAAGTGAAATGGGTACAAGTTTTCCGCATGTAATGTACGCCATACAAAAGTTCATGGGACATCGATTCGTGCAGAAAGTCGCTGTTTGTTGGTAGCAGGTCTACGTTGCACCATTTCAACAATGTGTCTCTTATCCTGCCCGTGTTGTTGAACTACATGCTCAGAACCAAAATGGGAACTTGGAAGAATATCTGCTTCATGCAGCCAGCCGCTGTGGCCGAGCGGTTCTAGGCGGTTCAGTCCGGAACCGCGCTGCTGCTACGGTCGCAGGTTCGAATCCTGCCTCGGACATGGATGTGTGTGATGTATTTAGGTCAGTTAGGTTTAAATAGTTCTAAGTATAGGGGACTGATGAAAAAATGGCTCTGAGCACTATGGGACTTAACTGCTGAGGTCATCAGTAACCTAGAACTTAGAACTACTTAAACCTAACTAACCTAAGGAGATCACACACATCCATGCCCGAGTCAGGATTCGAACCTGCGACCGTAGCAGTCGCGCGGTTCCGGACTGAGCGCCTAGAACCGCTCGGCCACCGCGGCTAGTGGCACTGATGACCTCAGATGTCAAGACTCATAGTGCTTAGAGCCATATTGAACAATTTTTTGTTTCATGCAATGTGCTTAAACCTGAGGTAAACAATCTACGATTAGGAATGCGACGTTTCGGAAAGTGCCAATGGTATTCTTCGCAAGCAGCAGGAGCTCCACTATCGCAGAAACCGTAAACATACATTGTATCTACATATTCTTCATTAGTGTAGATGTGTGGCATTTTAGTCAACGCCTGTACAAACACACTTAAAACACTCTCCGTCCCTCCCGCTACTTCGCTCGCAACACACCATAGACAACTGCGCGTTCAACGGGCTAGTTTGCCGGCCGGAGTGGCCGTGCGGTTCTAGGCGCTACAGTCTGGAGCCGAGCGACCACTACGGTCTCAGGTTCGAATCCTGCCTCGGGCATGGATGTGTGTGATGTCCTTAGGTAAGTTAGGTTTAATTAGTTCTAAGTTCTAGGCGACTGATGACCTCAGAAGTTAAGTCGCATAGTGCTCAGAGCCATTTGAACCATTGAACGGGCTAGTTTAGTGGCAGAAATACATGGCGATCAGTAAGGTTGAAAGAAATAAGGTGAACTGGCTACAATAAAACGTTAGAGAATGTGGGAAGATAAGACGCATACGTGCGCATCACTAGCCGAAAAAGAAATATACATCAAATGTGTTTTATCTCGGAAACCATTCGAAATAGTGCATATGTGTGTGTGGTGTATGGGAAGGCGTCGCCTTTGAGTGACTATAGGAGGATACAAAATGACTCAGATAAAATCTCTAGTTCGTGTGATCTTTGCCAGCTAGCTCCAAATGTAGAAGAATGTAAGTTAGTGCAGATGCGTAGGAAAAACTGAAGTCTTTTTAGTTGACGCCACTTCGGCAACTTGCGTGTCAGTGATGATGAAAAACACACAACACCCAGTCTCCTGCCGGGAATCGAACCCAGGCCCCGTTGCGTGGTATGCGGTAACGCTACCGCTGCGCTACGGAGGCGTACCGATGAGCAGGAAAAACAGGCACTTAATGTTCGACTATAGCATTGGTAGTGGCTACTTGAAACAGCCATGTCGATTAAATATCTAGGTATAATGTTGCAAAGCAATATGAAATGGAATGAGCATATAAGGATTGCAGTAGGGATAGCGAGTGGCTGACTACAGTTTATTGGTAGAACTTTAGGGAAGAGTGGTTCATCTGTAAAGGAAAGCGCCTATAGGACACTAGTGCTATCCATTGAGTACTGTTCGAGTGTTTGGGATCCGCACCAGGTCATATTAAAGGAAGACATCGAAGCAATTCAGAGGCAGGCTGCTAGATTTGTTACCGGTAGGTTCGAACAACATGCAAGTATTACTGAGATGCATCGGGAACTCAAATGGGAATCACTGGGGAGGAGGCAACTTACTTTTCCAGGAACACTATTCCGAAAATTTGGAGAACCAGCACTTGAGGATGACCGCAGAACGATTTTATTGCCGCCAACGTACATTTCGCGTAAGGATGACGAAGATAAGAGATACTAGGACTCGTGCAGAGGCATGTAGATAGTCGTTTTTGCCTAGCTCCATTTGCGAGTGGAGAGGGAAATTTTGGTAGTGGTACAGGGTACCCTCCGCCACTCACCACACAGTGGTTTGCGGAGTATTTATGTAGATGTGGATGTAGAAGTTTCTTGCTTCAAATGAGTATTCCTGTCATATCCCTGAATACTGACCATTACCCTTGGGACACCCTGTAAACAGAAAATAAAGGACGTTAGTTCAACCTATTTCGAACGGTTCCAGTGAAATGCTAATCATTTGCATTTCACGTTAATATGACGTTTATGGCTAAGAAGGGATGGGTAGAGGACAAATGTAAGGATGTAGAGGCGCATATCACTAGGAGTAAGATAGATACTGCCTTCAGGAAAATTAAAGAGACTTTTGGAGAAAAGAGAACCACCTGTATGAAAATCACGAGCTCAGATGGAAACCCAGTTCTAAGCAAAGAAGAGGAAGCAGAAAGGTGGGAGGAGTATATAGAGGGTCTGTACAAGGGCGATGTTCTTGAGGACAATATTATGGAAATGGAAGAGGAGGTGGATGAAGTTGACATGAGAGATGTGATTCTGTCTGAAGAGATTGTCAGAGCACTGAAAGACCTAAGTCGAAACAAGGACCCGGGAGTAAACAACATTCCATCAGAACTAGTGATAGCCTTGGGAGAGCCAGCCCTGGCAAAATTCTACCGTCTGGTGAGCAAGATGTATGAGACAGGTAAAATACCTTCAGACTTCAAGAAGAATATAATAATTCCAATCCAACAGAAAGCAGTTGTTGACAGATGTGAAAATTACCGAACTATCAGTTTAATAAGCCACGGCTGCAAAATACTAACACGAATTCTTTACAGACGAATGGAAAAACTGGTAGAAGCCGACCTCGGGGAAGATCATTTTTTATTCCGTAGAAATGTTGGAACACGTGAGGCAATACTGACCCTACGACTTATCTTAGAAAATAGATCAAGGAAAGGCAAACCTACGTTTCTAGCATTTGTTGACTTAGAGAAAGCTTTTGGTAATGTTGACTGGAATACTCTCTTTCAAATTCTGAAGGTGGCAGGATAAAATACAGGGAAGCGAAAGGCTATTTACAATTTGTACAGAAACCAGATGGCAGTTATAAGAGTCGAAGGGCATGAAAGGGAAGCAGTGGTTGGGAAGGCAGTGAGACAGGGTTGTAGCCTATCCCACATGTTATCCAATCTGTATATTGAGCAAGCAGTAAATGAAACAAAAGAGAAATTTGGAGTAGGAATTAAAATCCATGGAGTAGAAATGAAAACTTTGAGGTTCACAAATGACATTGTCATTCTGTCAGAGACAGAAAAGGACCTGGAACAGCAGCTGAACGGAATGGACTGTGTCTTGAAAGGAGGATATAAGATGAACATCAACAAAAGCAAAACGAGGATAATGGAATTTAGTTGAATTAAATCGGGTGATGCTGCGGGAATTAGATTAGGAAATGAGCTGCTTAAAGTAGTAAATGAGTTTTGCTATTTGGGGAGTAAAACAACTGATGGTGGTCGAAGTAGAGTGGATATAAAATGTAGACTGGCAATGGCAAGGAAAGCGTGTCTGAAGAAGAGAAATTTGTTAACATCGAGTATAGATTTAAGTGTCAGGAAGTCATTTCTGAAAGTATTTGTATGGAGTGTAGCCATGTATGGAAGTGAAACATGGACGAAAAATAGTTTAAGTAAGAAGAGAACAGAAGCTTTCGAAATTTGGAGCTACAGAAGAATGCTGAAGATTAGATGGGTAGATCACATAACTAATGAGGAGGTATTGAATAGAAATGGAGAGAAGAGAAATTAGTGGTGCAACTTGACTAGAAGAAGGGATCTGTTGGTAGGGGATACTCTGAGGCATCAAGGTATCACGAATTTAGTACTGGAGGGCAGCGTGGAGCGTAAGAATCGTAGAGGGAGACCAAGAGATGAATACACTAAACAGATTCACAAGGACGTAGGTTGCAGTAAGTACTGGGAGATGAAGAAGCTAACACATGGTAGATTAGCATGGAGAGCTGCATCAAACCAGTCCCTGGACTGAAGACCACAACAACAACATGACGTTTATTGCATGCCGCCATGATGATGCTGCTATTTCAATGGCTAGCAGTGAAGATCGGTCCGAGATGGCCAGTCGGCTTGTAATTCAGAACTTGGTGATGCCAGAGTCTGCCTCCGCGACAAGATGAGCGCGACTGAGAGGCGTCCTTGAGAGACCGCGAACCGGTGAGCTCGTGGCACGAATACCGAGAGCAAAGCGACAAAGGGTGCACGCTTGGCCGCTCGCTGCACGTGGGCTCGGCGCGCGCTGTGACTGACTACCGCCAGCGCGGCGTGGTCACCGCGGCCTTGGCTAGAATCTGCTTGCGGTTCGCGTCACAGCAGATGCCCACGGTTCCGGAGAAAGCTCACGGCAGCCGTCGCCCCGGACACCATCTGCAAAAGACACAGCGGCAGCAGGAAAGCGTGTCGTATTTTGGCGAAAGCCCGCTGGCTACGCAGCTTCACGCAAAGATGCTGGTACATGCAAGAAATGAATAACACAGAAACGAATTTTCCTACTACTTCATACATATTTCAGACTCTCTCTGTATGCTGACCATAGTTCTGGACGTAGATTATTTGCTGCCGTGTGCGTCCGCTTGCTAGGCGCAGCATTCTCAGGGTTGTCTTTCGGCCAGATAAATATTTCGAAACCGGGAGCTAAGATACGAGCCTGCTTTCGTAAGTCTGGTAAATTTCCTTTGAAGAATGGAACAGTTTTGTTGCGCGTTCATGGTTGTTCCAAGGGTCGTATAAAGAATTTCTACAGTGTACAGCGTACAGTTCATTGTTGACAGCAGTCTGAATTGGTCAGCGTGTCGACTGCAATTGAAAACGGAGAAAACGAAATTTCGCGCTGTTACTGAGCACTTTTATATGAAGAGTCGGACTACCGCACAAATCAAAACTGAATTGGATGTATCTCTCGTGGACACTGCACCATCATTGAAGATCATTTACTTTTGAATTAATGTATATCGAAGGCGAAGAGCGCTCCGCCCATCTGGTTGAGGTCACCACAAAGGTAACCATTGTCAAAATCTGCGATATGGTTATACAAGACCGCCGAATAAAAATTCGCGAAATTTCTGAGATTACGCATATCAGCCGAGAGAGTGTACAGTATCCTGCACAGAGAACTAGCTGTGACGAAATTGTGTTTGACGTGGACTCCGCAACTGCTCGTAGTCGATCATGGTGCATCCGGCACATTTTAGCACAAAGTCTGGCGATGTTTAATCACAATCCGTAAGACTTTTCTGACTGTTGATAAAGCCTGAATCCATTATTAATCACCAGAGTGAAAAAAAGACAGTCAAAACAATGGACGGAGGCTGGTGAAACTTCACCGAAGAACGTGAAGACCAGTTTGTCAGCCGGTAAGCGATGGGCACTGATTTTTGCGATTCTCAAGGAATAATGCTCGTAGATTACTTGGACAAAGGCAGAACCATAACTGGATCCTACTCTGTTTCACCGCTGGATCTTTGAAACTAATGTTGACTTAAGGAAGGGTCTAGGTTGGCACGCAAAATAGTGGTCTTTCCGCAGGATAATGCATCATCCGACAAATCACCGTTCAAGACGGCGAAAGTGCTTGGATTGGGATTTGAATTGGTTCCTCACCCAACCTATTTACGAGACTTAGCTCCAACTGACTTCTTCCCGTTCCATAACTTGAAACTTAGGCTTGCTCGAAAGAAACTTTCATCGAATGGGGAAGTAATAGCTGCAATCAGCGAGTATTTTGCTGAGTTTGACATAACCTATTTTTCCGCTGGGATGAAAAAGCTGGAGGATGGCTGGACCAAGTGTATATCCCTTAAAGCAGACTATCTCGTGAAGTAAAGTGAGTTGTTTACGAAACAAACATTTATCTATTCTTTGTTACCAGACTTATGAAACCACCCTCGTACGTAGCACTTTCATATGTACTATCTTACGAGCCGTTAATGTTGGAAAAGGTGCAAGTAACCGTTAGCACGAAACACGTCACGTGTCCACATCATGATCGCTTGATTCACTGATACTGCTGGGTGGAAACGGACGGCAACATACAACGACGCATGGAGATTCTGGGAATCTTCGTCTGCGCCGACCACTTCCTTGTCGATTTTGCTGGTGAACGAAGCAATGATACATTTAAGTGTTCCGTGAGCTCATTATCATTGTCATGTTTCTTGGGCCTGTCGCAGAACCAGAAGTAACAGCCTTTCGCTCCAGTTTCTGAAGATTAGCCTCCGTTAGGGCGTCTTCCTTGAAGCGATTAAAAACGTTTCCATCCTATGTCACACCAGTTCGTTCCGTTTCTTTCACCCCTATTCTAAGAAGATGTTCTTCAACAGTGAATCTGCTTGCATCCGCCATCATAACACAAACAACGGCATCACCTTGATAGCAAAACGGAACACGATCACATGCCGTAGCGTTCGGCAGAACCACAAACAAAACACCACCACATATGCCGTACTTTCATGGAATGACGCTTGCATTGTTGTAATCTGAGTAACATCTCTACAAGACAGACGTACTTCGTCAAGGAGCATTATTTGCAACCTTGAATGCATTTACAGATGTTAAGTTACTTGTATATTTTCCGATCGTGACTTCTTGCCCACCCTATATATAGGCGTGTGTGGCAGCGTCTGTAATGTCCCCAACACTCTGATCGGTTGAACCACTTGACCATGTGATAGATACCGGTACCGAATACAACCGAATCGAAATGCGGAAACACACTCAATTCACTGCCGAGAATAATAATGGCAACTCACTCAACTACAATGTTTTGACATGCAATTAATAACAAATACTGATTATTCACGGAAATAAATGCAAGTATTTACAATGGCTAGATAATTTACTTGCTTGAGATAATTTGGACAGTTTTGAAATTGTAGGGCACCAGTCCAACTGGACAAACTTCAGTCCAAAATCTTTCGATCACAGTTATGGTGTACGCATCTATAATTGCTAGTACAACTCGATTATGTAATTTTGTAGCATGCCTCCTAAAACAAATATCAACTGCGGTTACTAAATTTAGCATGTCCTACTCACTCTGCTCGATAAGTTTGACAGAACATTTTTAATACTATAATACGTACTGTGATTACTGCAGCACTGAAAGGACATTCCGCACAACAGTACATAGATGTCGGAGCATCATTTTCACTAATCTATTTTCAGATAAATTAATAAGATCATAAAAATAAAACTTTCGAACAACAGGAACTCATTATGAAATATCAACTGTAAAAACTGTTGAAATACTGCACACAAATCAATCAACATAAAATAACATCGTATTAAATATAAACAAATTTCTTTCAGTATTTGTATAGGGAAGAATTTAAATTGAGTTAAACTAAACAATTACTTTCAAATAAGCTAATATTATGCGATCTGGAATGTAGTTTAATTAAGATTTACTCACGAAATTTTCAAAGGAACAAAGTTTGAGATAATTCTATTAAAATCGGTTACGTATTTATGATATTCGGTCATGCCAGTAGGAATCAGGAACTCATCATAGGTGGTAGTGACATTGGTCAATAATGTAGCCAAGCACACAGTGTTTAGACTGATACGAAACATTATATTATAGTAAAATTACTGTTTTCAAAAAAGTCACTACCATTTAAAATTTAAATTACTGGTAACTTTAAGCGTCAGTTATACAGTTCAAATCTTGTGGAGAGATTGGTCGGCGGTGACAAAAGCGAAGAACTGCGAAGTTTACGACAACTCGTTAATATAACGAACTGTTGTCACAGTTTTCTCCTCTGCCACGAGTGTCACGCTTACAAGAAATCGTATGCTGTTACGACGCGCCTCACAAATCCACAGCGAATGCAGTCTGCCGTTTACCAGCCCGCCTCGCGTTTCTAACATGCCATACGATCAATTCATTTCACGACATGTACAGCGGCCGAATTCATTCTGTCGACCACCGCGCAAGACGTACTAGTTAATAACCTTTAAAGTCGCTTTTCCCTATCGTATCCCAGTGACTACAATAGCTGTAAACTGACATGGAATTTTAGATTAAACATTGATTCACAAAACTTGCACAGATAACGATAAACCTAATTAATCTGTTACTTTACATTTGAAAAATAAAAAAGATATTCGTTACTGACATTGTGCCGTGGAGTTACATGTCTTTCAAAATAATCAGTGTCAAGCCTATAATTGCTGTAGAACTCTGTGTGGCTCCATTGACGGTAATTAACAAAAATCATTACGAACCGTCTAAGTCAGAAATTTGACTTTTACCAGACAGTTGAGTAAGCAGGATTCAGAAAAGGTTGCATGCAGTACATCTGAACATATTCAAGCAGTATGCACAATGATAGAGAAATAACATCCCACTTGACGTCGCCTTCGAAGGCTACCAGAAGGTGTTTGACACGATAGAAGCCTGGGCAGTATTGAGAACGATGAGCAAAGTCGGTATTGACTACAGATATATCAATTTAATCCGCTACATTTACAAGAATGGCACTTTACGTGTGAAAATAAAGGAAGACTAGATCACTGGCAAGGTTCCAAGACATAATCTCACCTACCTTATTCACCTTGGCTATAGAGGATGTGTTCAAGTGGGGGCAGAAATGTATCGACATAGATGGAAAACGTCTCAATAATCTTCGTTGCATCTGACATCATCCTCTTCAGCAACGACACAAACGGTCAACAAAAGTCCGAGAACTCAAAGTTTCTTCCTAAGCTGTAGGCCTCAAAATTCACTTTCAAAGGCCAAAATCACGCGACCTGTCAGTATTGCGGAGTCCATCTCAGCCCACGCACTAGATATAGCAAATCAATACATGCATCTGGGACATGAAACCTGACTTGGAAAAGATAACCAGACAGCACAGATCACCTGGATGACATTCGGGAAACTTGGTTACATTCTCCGTAAATCGACTGTCCTTATAAATAAAAAAAAAAGGGATGATTTATGACACACGCATCCTGCAAGCAATAATACACCCTTTCGAAGCAATGACACAACAAATCTCATCTGTGTCTGTCAAAGGGTAATAGAGAGACCAGTAGCTAGAGTGAGAGACAGGGGCACGAACGAAAACAGAAGAAGAACGGGGATCTATGACGTTGTTGAGACGATAGCTCAACTGCAGTGGCTTTGAGCAGGACAAGCGGTCAGGAGAAACTTCATGTTGACAGAAACACATATGCAGTGGCGTCAGAAAGAGTCAAACAGGGTTGTCTGACGTCGTCTGACGAGAGGCGAGAAAACAACCAACGACATATGGCAAAAATTGGATCCAGGCCGCCCAGCAAACATTGACATGGAAATCTTTGGAAGAGGCATAATTAGAGGCCGAAGAAGAAGAAGAAAAGATGTAGTAGATGGATGTTGCGGTTTTGTGTCTTCTTAGCCTTCATTTTTGCTTTGTTTTGGTGACACATTGCAACTGTTCCACGAGTTTTCTTGCACAAAAGAAGCAGGGTATCCTGAAGCGAAAAATGATTTGACTTTACATACCTGGACAAAGAAAAGTCTACATTGTGCTTAAATAAAACTGAAATTGATGAAACAATTAACATAAAATAAGCTTTTTTAACAGTGAAACAATTTTCATTAAATAACTTTTTAACAGTGAAAAAGTCAGCTCCACTGATGGAGAAAAACACAATTTTTTGACGTTATTTCAGACACAAGTTTGTATATATACTTTTTCTTGAGCATTTAAAAGTCGATAGTTTGAAGTGTTTTGACAACACTTCATATTCTTTCACAATTCAACAGTGTGGACTGTATATCGTAAGAACTTTGTCAAGAACATTCGCTATGATTTGTGCTTTGGCAGTTGAGAAATTCCATCTTTGTTCGTTCCTTAGTTCTGACAGTATACTCCGACTCTTTGTATCACGGATGGTGTCTCGTAACCTCGTTTTCACCGTTCGGTACCGGGTTAAGCGAAGTGATATTCCGTCCAGCATAAGCACACCACAGTCCGAATTTCTTTCGACCCGTTTCCGTTTACTTGCAATGTGGATTGACCTGGTGTTCTCTGAATAATGAAAAGTGTGAGATCATCCACGTAAGTACGAAAAGAAACCTGTTAAATTTTGATTATGCGATAAGGCACAAAAATTTAAAACCAGTCGATTTAGCTAAATATCTAGGAATTACAATTACAAATATCACACAGATAATGTCGTGGGGAAGGCAAACTAAAGACTGCGTTTTATTGGCAGAAAACTTAGAAGGTGCAACAGATCCACTAAAGCGACTCCTACATTACATTTGTTTGTCCTCTGCTGGAGAATCACTGAGTGGTATGGTATCCTCACTAGATGAGCTTGACGGAGGACACCGAAAAAGTGCAAAGAAGTTTTGTATCATCGCGAAATAGGGGAGAAAGTGTCAAAGATATGATAAGCGAGTTGGGGTGGCAACCGTTAAAACAAGGCGTTCTGCATTGCGGCGAGGTTGTTTAATGAATTTCGATCTCCAACCTCCTCCTCTGAATGTGAAAAGATTTTATTGTCGCCATGCTACGTAAGCAGAAATGAACATCGTAATAAAATAAGAAAAATCAGAGCTCGTACAAAAAGATTTAAGCATTCATTTTTTGCACGCGCTGTTAGTGGAACGGTAGAGAGTGAGTTTGAAGGTGGTTCGAAGAACCTTCTGCCAAGCACTTAAGTGTGAACTGCAGAGTAGTGATGCAGATGTAGATGTGGGTGGACGAGTATGTGGCCACTGCTTGTCATTCGCTATCCAGCTATTATTATCGTCTCCCTCGATCTGACGTTTACAGCGCGTAGCTAACAATGGGCGACATCTGATGGGCGCAAGCGAATTAACTAAAATTCGTTCTCTGTTGTCGTGGGAAAAAGAAGCTATTTATCCGAATTAATCATAGGTTGCAGAAACGAGAGATAATATTTATAAAATGACGAAGATTGCGAACTGTTTGCATGCCACTGTCTTGAAAGTGACTCGATAGTGAACAAATGGCATAAAAATGGCAATAAAATGAAGTCATGGTCGATTGTAACCCTGAAAACAAGTACATGGAAAGGAATACATTGTTTTAAAAATTAGACCGATGAGTGTACCGCTTTGAAATACTTGGATGTCAGTACTCCCGTGCAACATTACACCTTCCCACACCATAACACATGGAACACCAAAACATCCTGTTCGACATTAATACTCCGTGCATTACGTATTCCCACATCTCCCCATATGAGGGCACGTCTAGCATTGTCGAACATGATCATTTCGGTGGTCCAGGTGGTATTGTGTGAGGAGGCTTAATGTTGCATGACCGTACTGATGTCCAAATATTTGAACATGGCGTACTAATCGGTCAGCGCTATTTGAGACACTACACTCCGTACCGATGTGCATCTTTTCAGGGATGCATTCGGCTCTGACTTAATTTTTACAGCTGACAGTCCGCGACCGCATCGAACAGCGCAGATGCTCTTGGAACGAGAGGATACTCGGCGAAAGGACTGGCCTGCCCGTTCCCAAGTCTCAAATCCCATCTCACAGGTGCGCGAGGAGGTGCGGAGATGTATTGCTGCACGTCCATGTGCACCAACGACTATCTAACATTAGTCAACCGCGCTGCTGGAGGAATGGAGTGCCTTATCACAAGTACAACTTGCCAGCCTGGGAGGCCGAATCTGTACTGTAGTGCAGCTGTTCCTTCTATAGATGGTCCAGGTTTCATCGAGCTGTGTTACTTGCCAGTGACACGCCCTGTGAAAGTTACTTTCGTCCCTAAGTTTTACACAGCAGTCCATTTAGTCAAAAATAATTTCCATACTCTACTCCACAATCATAAATGTTTCGTGTCAGCGTCTTACAAAGTTAGTTTAAAGACCACGACTTTAAAAGGAGCTTTTGTTTTCCGATTATGCCGCGCAGCTGATATTCATCCACTGCTGCATAACTAGCAGTCATTCCTATTTAAATTAATACACTACTGGCCATTAAAATTGCTACACCAAGAAGAAATGCAGATGATAAACGGCTATTCATTGGACAAATATATTATACTAGAACTGATACGTGATAACATTTTCACGCAGTTTGGGTGCATAGATTCTGAGAAATCAGTACCTAGAACAACCACCTCTGGCCGTAATAACGGCGTTGATACGCCTGGGCATTGAGTCAAACAGAGCTTGTATGGCGTGTACAGGTACAGTTGCCCATGCAGCTTCAACACGATACCACAGTTCATCAAGAGTAGTGACTGGCGTATTATGACGAGCCAGTTGCTCGGCCACCATTGACCAGACGTTTTCAATTGGTGAGAGATCTGAAGAATTTGCTGGCCAGGGCAGTAGTTGAACATTTTCTGTATCCAGAAAGGCCCGTACAGGACCTGCAACATGCTGTCGTGAATTATCCTGCTGAAATGTAGGGTTTCGCAGGGATCGAATGATCGGTGGAGCCACGGGTCGTAACACATCTGAAATGTAACGTCCACTGTTCAAAGAGCCGTCAGTGCGAACAAGAGGTGACCGAGACGTGTAACCAATGGCACCCCATACCATCAAGCCGTGTGATACGTCACTATGGCGATGACGAATACACGCTTCCAATGTGCGTTCAATGCCATGTCGCCAAACACGGATGCGACCATCATGATGCTGTAAACAGAACCTGGATTCATCCGAAAAAATGACGTTTTGCCATTTGTGCACCCAGGTTCGTCGTTTCGTACACCATCCCAAGCGCTCCTGTCTGTGATGCAGCGTCAAGGGTAACCGCAACCATGGTCTCCGAGCTGATAGGCCATGCTGCTGCAAACGTTGTCGAACTGTTCGTGCAGATAGTTGTTGTCTTGCAAATGTCCCCATCTGTTGACTCAGGGGTCGAGACGTGGCTGCACGATCCGTTACAGCCATGCGGATAAGATGTCTGTCATCTGGACTGCTAGTGATACGAGGCCGTTGGGATGCAGTACGGCGTTGCGTATTACTCTCCTGAACCCACCGATTCCATATTCTGCTAACAGTCATTGGATTTCGACCAACGCGAGCAGCAATGTCGCGATACGATAAACCGCAATCGCCATAGGCTACAATCCGACCTTTATCAAAGTCGGAAGCGTGATGGTACGCATTTCTCCGCCTTACACGAAGCATCACAACAACGTTTCACCAGGCAACGCCGGTCAACTGCTGTTTGTGTGTGAGAAATCGGTTGGAAACGTTCTAGGTGTCGCCACCGGCGCCAACCTTTTGTCAATGCTCGGAAAAGCTAATCATACGCATATCACAGCATCTTCTTCCTGTTGGTTAAATTTCGCGTCTGTAGCACATCATCTTCGTGGTGTAGCAATTTTAATGGCCAGTAGTGTACAGAAAACGCATTACGTTCAGTCAAACTTTATTAATTAAGACTCGTTTCAGAGTATTCGTTCGGCAAACAGGTCTCAATTGAAGTTCTTAATTGAGTAAAATTGCTCTCAGAAGACAAAATTTGGCAGTAATTCCTCGTTAAATCACACAAGATGCGTATTATCCTTGTGGGCTCAGCATCACTCATTACAAGCAGTTTGGGCTGTGGAGTTACGGGATCGATCTAACCTCTTGATCTATGGAAAAGCTTGTTTGAAATACCTTCCCATGGAAGTCTGCACGCAGTCTTTCTCTCAGACCTTTATCGCGCTGTGGATATAGTCACAAGACGATTCTCATTCATTTCCTACGCAGTTCAGACACCATTACTAAGAGAATCGCACGTCGCTGTGTATCGTGTGTTGCTGCTCATACTGTACACTGCCGGAAAAAAATGCAGCACCTTCAAAAACTGTGCTCGATGGCACCAGGGTGTAATATGTGCATACTGAAGGGTTGTAGTATTAGTGATTCACTCGACACGGTCAATGACGATAAGTCGGCGCTCAGGAGTCCTGTCTCTGGACCCTTTGATTTTACTTTGCAGGAAATAACTGTGTGAATTTAGAGATGAGCAATGTTTCTAACATTCATTATAGGGTACACCCACACCCCACCGACGAATACTTACGCCTGTTGAGCAGCTTCAGCCATTTGAACGGGATCGCACTGTAGCCCTGATGGAAGCTGGATGGACACACCGTCGGATTGCAATACATCTTGGGTACGATATATCGCTGGCGTGTCGCTGCTTTCAACAGCGGTCAATGGAACACTCCCATGCCTGTAGACCTGGTTTAGGATGTCTTCGTACTACAGACGCACCTCAACATCGACGCATTGTGCGATCAGCGGTGACCGACCGAACGTCATCCAGGCACTAAATCCAGACACACGTTGCATCTGCTGTGTCATAAGGGACCATATGAACCGTATACTTGTAGCAGGATTAAGATCACGTGTGCATCTGGCCAGGCTACCGCTAACGCCACAACACTACCAAGCGTGGCAACTCCGGTGTCGTAAAAGAGTTAACTGGGGAGTAAAATGCCGCTCTGTTGTCTGCAGGTTCCGTCTGTGTGAGAGCGCTGGACGCATGCATGTGTGGCGCATGGTGAGCTCCTATTCCAGAGTGCATTCGCCACGGCACACAGCTCCCACACCACGCTTCATGGTATGGGGGGAGGGCAGCATCCGTTACAAATCGCGGTCACATCTGGGGTTCACGTAGGGTAGAATAACCAGTGCCCGCTACACTGCACAGGCTGTTACCTCTGCGCTACTGCCATTTCTTCGACAGAAATGTGATTGCTTTTTCGGAATGATAATGCACGTCCACAAACGGCTGCTGCAACGGAACGTGCTCTTCGTGGTGTACAGCTACTGCCCTCACCAGCAAATTCATTAGATCTCTCGCCAATGGAACACATACGGGAAATGATGAAGTAGGAACTAATTCATTTTCCAGAGTTTGCAAGAATCATTCCCGAATTGGATCAAGATGCTTGGGACAGTCTGTCGCAGAATGTCGTTCGGCACCTTTGTGATCGTTTACATACGAGAATATAGACCTGCATTGCCGCCGGAGGGTGGAAGGGGGAGGGGGGGTACGGTCCACTGGATTCTGATGTGAGTGTCTGACCACGCTCTACTGTGATCTATGTGTTTCATTTGGCCTGAATTTATTATCATATACTCCTACAATCATGAACTACCTCTCACCTCACAAGTCAATAAAATTACTTTATCACTGACGATGTTTAATCTTTTCCGTTTGTGTAATAGTCACCCCTCAATACGTGCTGATTAGCAAACTGATAACCAGTGACAACAAACTGGAATCGTATTCGGGAGCACGGCGATACAAATCCCCGTCCAGCCGTCAAGATTTAGGGTTTCCTTGATTTTCCCAAATCGATTAAGGTGACTGCTGGGATTCTTCCATTGGAAGGGTATGGCAGGTTTACTTCCCCCAGCCTCTCTAACGACGCCGTCGTTGATGGTACGTGTCGAGGCAGAGTCACCACGGCCGTTGTGGGACACTACCCTCGTCTGTCCACTACAGCCTGGCGCAGTTTCTTCCGAAACCGAGCGGAAAACTCGACAAGCCGTGCTCAGCCGTTTGCGGCCGATTTCACCTGGGCTGCGTCCTTATTCCTGAAAGCTCGGTGGGCGAGCTTAAGTGCGAGTCAGTGCTGGGCTGTGTTCGTAAGAAGTGCCACCGCCTGTCGGCAGCTGCTGGGAAACGGAGCATGAAGACGACAAACCTTCCCTACACGCATCCGCATCCTGAAGAGTCCTGCGAAAAGGACCCGGCGAGCAGGAGTTACGTGCTTGTACGTAACTGAAACCGGAAATAAAACTTCTGTTCATCATAACCAGCATATCACTTGAAACGTCCGCTTTATTAGGCCGTGGTCGAGGTATAAAATTTGCTCCTAACGTTTCCTCTCCGACCGCGGGCGATATCTTCAGAGGTAAAATGGCTAACTGCAACCAGAACTCGAGGGAGCGCCGATTATATAGGTAATGTAGAATGCACAATAGTCTATCACGTGACGTCGGCTACGAGATTATGGCTGGTATTGCCAACATTCTGGATTGAAAGTAATCGATCGCCATTCTTACGTTGCAATGTGGACATCCAAATTTGGTCTAATTTAACTCCTTCCTCTTCTCTGTTACAATTTTTTTGGTGTTTATAGATCTCAATAGCCTCTCTATTCATTCGTGCATGACATCTCATGTCATACATGAAATGTCATATCGAAAACATGTCATTGTCATGCGCATATGTTTAGAGAGGCTATTGAGATTTATAAACACCTTAATAATTTTAACAGAAAAGAGGGAGGTATTAAATTAGACAAAATTTGGATGCCAACATTGCAACCTAAGAATGACGATCGATTACTTTCAATCGAGAACGTTGGCAGTATCACCGATAATCTAACGGCCGACGTCACGTCGTAAACTGTCGTGTCCTCTACATTCCCTATATAATCAGCGCTCCTCGAGTTCTGATTGCAGTTAGCTATTTTATCTCTGAAGATGTCTCCCGCAATCGGAGTAGGAACGTCAGGAGAAAGTTTTACACATCAATTATGGCCTAATAGCCCAGACGTTTTAAGTGATGTCAGTACCAGCTCGCGAGGGTGTCTGCCGTAGCATCCCGAACGAGATAGCGGCGTTTCGCGTAGTCGTTATTGCAAGTCATATCAACAAAAACAATCACCTTCTTAGCAGCAGGCATTAAACTTTAAAACATTTATTTAGACGGGTTTCGCAGAGTTTGCTTTGTCATCGAGTGGCAGTTCTTGTTGTTAACTCAGGGGCACTGCACCTGGGAAATCAGCGACGTCAAAATACCTAAAATCTATAAAGTTTACCACGTTGATTGATGAATCCTTCTGATGGACTGCGGACAAGAAATATTTTGGAACTAACGCAGCATATCTGCAGTCTTGTTCGTCTCCGTCGTGTATTTTTCGCGAGAGATCTGTATTTGAGCTTTGCCCATTCGTTGTTTACAAAATTTCATTTTTATACTGTAAAATGGGATAATCAGAAACAGTTTTCAACTTCAAAAGAAAAAAAGCATAATTTTAAAAGTCGTAACATGAAAAATCAAAGTTATATGGGATTATAGGTCTTGTACTTAACTATAAACTTACATTTAGTTTTGGAACTTGGCTCATGAGTTTTGGAATCATATTCGGGAGGATAGCGATTCAAATCCCCACAGAGAGGGATGAATAGAAACAATAGTGTTAATCTTATTATTTTTTCTATTTATTTATCTTTGGGTTGAATGTGTTTTGCGTAGGAGAATGAGAAAGAAAGTTCATCTTTTTCTAAAAAGTTTTATTCAACAGAAAAATGGAAAGTATTGCATTAATTGTACTTTTTATCCTGTTTTCAAAATAAAAAATGTTACATCTCTAATTACTTTATTGTAAAATCATATCGATGAACCTGGTTTGCTTGTAACACTGACATAATGTTCAAAAATGATATCTTTGAATCTACATATCGTACCACCAGAAGCAACGAAGCGGTTTCGAGCAACATCTCCTTGACTAAAATCGACTCATTTGTTATTATAAACGTTTTTAGTGGACCTAGTTCAAAAAATAAAAAAACACCAACGTAGCCTTCGCCTTCTAATTAACAAAATTTAATTTGTGTACTCTCTAAAAGACTACTTACTTTTTTCCTGTAATTTAATCACAGTTTAATCTCTGAGGTTGAGAACAGTGCCAGATAACTATTTATTTCTGTCAGATTCTTTATCTCATTATTACTGTTTCTATTTGCCCCACAAATTCCGGAAACACAGCCATACATTTTCAGTTAACCAAACCACGAGTCAGGCTAAAGTATATTTTAAAACTGAACATTTGTTTAATGAAACGGAACCGCAAATTTGCTTATCATGTACTGAAGTTAAAACTACTCAATTTAGTCTGGTAGGTACTTACTATCAAAGTTCGAAGTTAGCAGACTCAGTATCCTACCTATATTTGTCACAGAGTGAACAAAACATCAATTGACTGTGCCATCAACATTTAAATTCTTAATTTCTCAGTTAGTTTGGTTCATTACCAACCTAGACGAACAATCATATTCCCATTTATCTTCCGACGTGATAGCACGGAACTTTTTTTGGAAGTTTCGTTTCCATTCACCACATTTTACAGCGTATCAGTGGCTAGTATTTTTACACATTTCTGCATAAATGAGAACGGTTTTTAGTTTATTTTACAAATATGTTATGTAAATTATTAAAAAATAATGTATACTACTTCATTTGACTTATGATTAATATTATACATTGCTTAATTCTAATTCTGAGTTTTATTATGCAAACTAAATTAGGCTGCAATTTGATCTACTCTGGAAAATAATACTTCTAGTTGTACAGCATATATTATTTTCTGAAAAAGATCAAATTTCAAACCTATTTAGTTTATATAATAAAACTCTGAATTATAATTTCACCTATTTTGAAAAAAAAAATGTATGCCTTTGTACAGCATGCACCATTCTTTAGTATGGATAGGAAGTAATACACATTTCTTTAAATTATATCGATGACATATTTGTAAAAAAGTTAGAATAGATTTCATCATGTGAAAGTTATTTGGAAATGTGTTAAAACATTGTATAACTCAAGTATAAAAATAACCTTCGCTCACCATGATACGAAAATAGCTATAAGGTATCTGTAAGCCAGCACAGGATAATTACTTGTAACTTCTCTGGTAAATATAAACAGTGAGTGTGAAAAGCTCAGATACAGAGCTCTCGAGGAAAGGACTGAACGAAGATGCAAAGGACTACAGGATATCATTTCTAAAATATTTCTCCTTACTAATCCACCAAAAGCATTCTACAAACGAAGTGATAAATTTAAAACATTGTAGGTATTTTAGCATAGTTGGTTCGCTGGGAGCAGAGTACCTGAGCTAAACGCTGAAACTGCCACCTTACGATCGAGCAAAGCCTCCGGAAAGCAGAGTAAATAAAAACTTAAAATTTAGTGACTGGTTTTAAACAGTCACGGAAACAGCTAACTAAAAATTCTTCCATTTTATGCTGTGCTCATTTATTTAACGTTGCAATGACAGCACTTTCTGCATTATGAGCGCGTAATACAAGTTTAGAATAGGCTATTCGAGATGTGAAGACGCCCCAAGTTGAATTAGCACATAGGTTCTCAGTCATGAAGAAGCAACCAAATAAAAAACCAACAATTTCTAATAAGTTCCCCGTTTGTCCATCAGTTTTCGCCAGTGATGTAAATCACGGCTCCCGGTGCAACAACAGTTTATCTAACACGACCTGCTCCGACTCACAATCAACTGACAACAGCTGGCGGCACCAAGTGTGTACTTATCTTTCCGAAGTTCAGACTATCGTAGACTTGCTACCTACAATGTTATCACTTGATAGTGACTCTGATCAGGATGGAACAACGTGCAGATGAAACTAGAGCTCAGTTTATCGTCATTGTTGTCATCCCATAATTGCAGATTGTCTCTCTACATGAACACTGAGAAAACGGTACAGCAAATTCTGTTACCGTTGTCTTTGGTGCTTCAACACGTCTGCAGCATACGTACTTGTTTGATAGTTGACACCACTAGTTTCTTTCGTAACTCGTCCACTGCCGACAAGCTACTACAACATTGTGAAGTAGATGAGCTTCTCAACGAAACATAAGCTACAAATTCGACTTACAATCTCACAGGAGCGCACAAGGCGCAGACGAGTTAAGTGTCAGTCTGTAACCAATTCTGTATCATTCTTCTGGGATTCCTAATTTTGCAAAGGAAGGAATCTCATGCACAAAAGAATAGGAGGACACTTTGCCATTGTATTGTTGAAGGATTCTCGTGGACTGGTTTAAGGAAATAGTGATAAACCTAATTCAGGATGATTGGGGGAGGGGGGGGGGGGGGAGATTTGACAAAATTCTTTAACACCTGCGCCACTTTGCTTACCAAGAACGTGTGCAAGAGAGCTTTCGTGCAGTCTGTAAGAACATGATAGTAATAGCAAAAACAAGATATGAAAGCCGCTGTCAGGCGTGGTGATCTATTCAGGATGGCCTCAAAGGGCAACAATTCGGTTGCGAGATCCGAACAATAGTTTTAAGCCGTCAGGAAGTTTCAACCAGGATATGCCCTATTAAGGACGCCCCTAAGAGCCGTACTGCGGATAGTTATCTTACACATGTAAAAGAAATTACGTGACCACTTGTTACTTCAGTCAGATTAGGTCAGCATATGACTGTTGCTGTTGTGGTCTTCAGTCCGAAGAGTGGTTTGATGCAGCTCCCCATTCTATCCTATCCCATGAGAGTCTCTTCATTTCCGAATAGCTACTGCACCCTACATCTTTCTGAATCTGCTTGTGTATTCATCTCTTGATCTCTTTCTACGATTTTTGCCCCTCACGCTTTCCTCCAGTACTAAACTGGTAATTCCTTGGTGTCTCGAATGCGTCCTATCAACCGATCCCTTCTTCTAGTAAGGATGTGCCACAGATTTCTTTCTCCACAGTTCTACTCAGTACCTCCTCATTAGTCACGTGATCTAACAAATTAATCTTCAGCATTCTTCTGTAGCACCACATTTCGAAAGCTTCTATTCTCTTCTTGTCTAAACTGTTTTTCGTTTCACTTCCATGCACGATCACATTCTATACAAATACTTTCAGAAAAGACTTCCTGACACTTAAATACGTACTCGAACGTCTCATTCTGAGGATGTTTCATTGTGTTCAGTTCGGGACTGCGGGATGGCCAGGTCGTTTCAGGAATGTTGCGTCCACAAACCATTGCGTCAAAGATGCCGCTTTATGACAGGATACATTGTTTGCTGATACAGACAACCATCATCGTCTCCAAACTGTTCCTATGTTGTACGCAGTGCACAGTGCCGTAAGATGTATTCACATCCTTCCGCATTTAGCGTTATCTTAAGCGCAATAAGCGGATCACACCCTAACCATAGAAAATACCTCCATACTGTAAACCACATTCTCTGTTCTCCACTGTTGGCACTACACATGATAGCAGGTAACGTTCTGAAGGCATTCGCCAGATCCAAACCGTTCTGGCTGATTGCCACAGGATGAACCGTGATTCGTCACTCCAAATCACTTGTGTCCAGTGGTGTAACCGTTTACGTAACCTTAAGGTCGCTCCAGAAATGAATGGCTTATGAGATTCTGCCTTAGTACTGTACCCTTTTCTTTTTAACTCCCTGGGCACAGTCATTGTTTTAGTTGGGTTGCCGGTAGCACCTTGAAACTCAATAGTGATTCCTTCTGCTGATTTCATGGTATTTCTTTTCTACCACTCTCCACAAAGCTCGTCAGTACATGAGGTCTGCTTGGTCTTAGTCGTGGTCGTTCCTTGGCATTTTCACTTTACAGCCGCATCACAATTTGGGTAGCTTTTAGAAGGGTTGAAATGTTCGTAATGGATTTGTCCGTGACATCCAATGATGGGTCCACGTTCAGAGTCACCGACCGCTTCTGCTGTTCCTTCTTTCTATTGACAACGCAGTATTCCCCACCTCCTTTTATACTGGCGCGTTCACCTCCAGTGACATCTAGTGGTCAATTACGTATTACATAGGGGTATACGCTTACCTTTTGTCGTGTAGTGTGCAAGCAATAATTCTTCCCACGACTCACGAGTGAATAGATGGGGAATAAAACAATTTTTGCAATGGGAAGTGTCCTCTTTTAAACACCTCTGTAGCCTATAAATGTAGAAATGCCGCATCACAACTATGGCGCAAAACATTCCACAGCTTTAAACCTGCAAGGAGAAATTCAGCATTCCCTCCAAATCAAAATTAGTCACGTGCTTGCTGGAAGAACCTGTGCCGAAGTTCTTCTACGAGGTGAAACCCCTTTGTTGCTGCTGGCACGACCCAGAAACAGGAGGTCATGTCGGACTTCAGTGGTTTTGTTTCCTTTTTCTCTTCGAGACGAACTGCTGGGAGTGGTGAAGCGTGTGGAAGAGAGAGAGAGAGAGAGAGAGAGAGAGGGGGGGGGGGGGGCATGGCAGAGGAACTCGACTGTTCACCGTAATCGTCAGTCGACCATATAATCCAAACAAACGCTGGCTCTGCATTACCTCTCGAAGCTCAACCGAAATGGGCAGTAACTCCAAGACAAAGGAGTCGTGAAAGGCTCATAACACACGCAGCTCGTCACAACGCCGGAACAAATTTCAGCGCAAATACGTGCTCTGTCTCTTTCTGCATTAATGAAATGTATATTAGTTATGCTCGTGAGCGTCTGCAGAAATTAATCCGAGAGGGGGAGGGGGCAACAAGACTAAAATTTCAAGAACACTTTTGATACCGCCTGTCACAAGTGGCTTCTAATCAGACTGCGTGCTTATGGAGTATCGTATCGGTTGTATGACTGGATTCGTGATTTCTTGCCAGAAAATTCACAGTTCGTACTAATTGATAGATAGTTATCAAAACAGAAATGCTAGCTGGCATTCCCTAAGGAAGTGTTATAGACCCTCTCCTGTTCATAATATACACAAATGATTTAGGGACAATGCGATAAGCCAACTTAAATTGTTTGCAGATGATACTGTTATTTACCGTCTAGTAAAGACATCAGAAGATCGAGACCAGTTGCAAAATGGTTTAGACAAGATATCTGGTTGGTTCGAGAAGTAGAAATTAACCCTATATAATGAAAAGCATGAGGTCATTCACATGAGTACTAAAATGAATCTGTTAAATTTCGATTACACGATAAATCACACAAATTTACATGCCATCAATTGAACTAAATACCTAGGAATTACAATTACTGATTAGTTAAATTGAAACGATCACACAGATAATGTTGTGGGTAAGAAGAAATAAAGGCTGCGTTTTATTAGTAGCAAACTTAGAAGTTGTAACAAATCCGCTAAAGGGACTGCCAACACACCGCTCGTCCGTCCTCTGGAAGAGTATTGTTATGCAGTGTGGACTCCTTACCAGATAGGATTGACGGAGAACATCGAAAAAGTTCAAAGAAGGGTAGCTCGTTTTGTACGATCGTAAAATGGGTAAGAGAGTGTCAAGCAACAGTTGAGGTGGAACTCATTAAGACAAAGGCGTTTTTCGTTGCGGCGAGATATTTTCGCAAAATTGCAATGCAAATATCTCCTCCGAATGCGAAAATATTCTGTTGCCGCCCACACACACAAGATTAAATGATCAACGCAATTAAACAAGAAAAATCGGAGCTCTCACGGAACGATTTAAGAATTCGTTTTCTCTCCCGCTGTCCAAATGTGGAACGGCAGAGAAATAGTGTGAAAGTGATGCGATAAACTCTCTGCCAAGCACTTAGGTTTGAATTTCTGAATTGTCGTGCAGATTTAGACAGTTATCCACTTAATATTTGTGTGGTAGATAACTTCGATGCTTAAAAAATAAGCATATTTCAATACTATATGGAAAGTACATATTTGTACGTTATTAATACGAACATCGACGACACGTTTTAGATTGTACGATCTGAAATTATATCCTCATATGATTAAAGCCAGGGTACCCGTCAAGGTATGAAATAAAGCTAGAAAATATTCCCACCAAATATATTCATGTTTCCGTAATGTCAATCTCTTATAACTCTAAAATAAAAAAATTTGAAAACCTTGAAATTTCACCTAATTTTCCCCTCTTTCTAGTACAGAAAATAGTATTTTCGCTATTCGCCTGCTGCATTTAGGCCTAGGCCTATATATTTAATGTAGATATTCATATCTACAATGAACCACTGCAGAATCAACTGTAATAGCTCTGTCGCGTAAAAGCGAATGTACTCGTAGAATCAGCATGCAGTCGTTAGTCTTCTTTGCCCACAGACAGGCTAAATTACTGCTGTGATTATGTTTTGCAGCAAGGAGAGGGGTGCGTATTCAGTCTACTACTAATATGTTCATGTTGAGCTGAGAATCTGCGTGTCGCATCCATCCTGATTGCATAACAGCGACGAAAGTGGCGGTGCACTAAGGAATATGTATTCATTCCTAAAGTAGTAGTACATCTATCGCTCTCGACAACGTTACACCTGCAGTTTGGAGGGGTGTCAGACAACCACTGCCAGAAATGAGTGAGGCTGTCTAGACCTCTACCGGCAACTATATGAACTGCCAGCTTAATAACTGGCGCCAAGACAAACTTTTAATTTCGACGTGTAAGCAAAACTTCACCCGAAGTTTCGATTCTCACTCCTGAAGAAGGTATGGTCTTATGAAATATCATCAACCTTTCTGAAACAACCTGTGCTATTGTTAAAAAAAGACGTTACGGCCATTTTAACGCTCCCTTCAGTTCAGCCTTCATAATGCTGAACCCAGTGAGGTTTTACAGTGGTAAGACACCTGACACGTATTCCAGAGGACTGTCTTGAAACACCCGTCTGACCATGAGGATTTAGGTTTTTCGTGATTTCCCTAACCACTTCAGGCGCATGCGGAGATAGTTCAGTTGAAAGGGTAGAGCCGAATTACTTCTCCATCGTTTCCTAATCTGAGCCAGTGTTCTATCCCTAATGGCCTCGTCATCGATGGGATGTTAAATCCTACTTCTTCTCTCTCCTAAAAAAAAGTCTGATGTGTATACTAATGCCAAACTCTGATGGCTCCTAGGCCTTCAGTACTCGCGCACGCTGTCCCAATTATGTCACATTTGTCTAGGTTGTCGGGCGACCTTTCAACGTTTACCGCGGTAATATTAACCTTGTGGCTAACTGAATCATTAACAAGAACATAATCACCTTCATCACTGTTGTCGGAATCCCTTGAAAACATGACCACCTTCCTATGTTTACAGGTCTAATAATGTCGCTGTCACTGTAATCGGTCTCAGGACCATAAAAACATAACGAGTATACTCACACAGTTATCCGGATCTTTATTCTCATTAGGAATGTCTGAGTAATCATCATCAGAAAACTCCGAAAGTATTTCAGATTCGTTCATTCCCTTCCATTTTCTAAAAGCAGGAGGAACCTAAAGACGAAAATAGTAACTATTTTCACTATCAAAATACAATCAGAATGCTAAATAAACAAGAAATATATGAAGACAATCAAGTTTGATGCTTTGACTACTAGTATAAACACCTAAATAAACGGAGTAATTAAAAATTTCGGGAATACATTTGTCTAGGTAACATATTTAAGTGATTAACGTTGCAAGATCACAGGTTAATGTATGCGCTAGCTAAGCCCTGGCAAATGTGAAATGTTGGTACATTAATAACGTAATCGCATGCATGCATTGTGTTGTATAGGTGCCGGATGTCAGTTTGAGGGATTGAGTTCCACGCCTGTTGCATCTGGTCCGTCAAAACAGTGACGGTTAATGCTGTTTGAGGATGATGTTGGAGTTGTCATCCGACGACACCCCATATGTGCTCGATCGGAAACAGATCTGGTGATCGAGCAGGGCAAGGCAACATGCCGACACTGTATAGAGCATCTTGGGTTACAACTGCGGTCTGTGAGCGAGCGTTAACCTGTTGGAAAACGCCCCCTGAAATGGTGTCCGTGAATGACAGCAAAACAGGTCGAATCACCAGATTGACGTACAAATTTGAAGTCATGGTGTGTGGGATAACCACAAGAATACTCCTGCTGTCATGCGAAATCGCATCTCACACCATAACTCAAGGTAAACATCCAGTGTGTCCAGCATGCAGTCATGTTCGCTGCATGCCCTCAACTGGCTACATTTTAACCAACAAGCGAACATCACTGACATCAAAGCAGAACCAGCTTTCATCAGAAAACACGACAGACCTCCAGTGAGCTCTCGCTTCAAATAACCAATTTGTAACGGTTCGCTGTGTCACTGTGGTGCCTAGTGCTGTTCACATTGCTACGGCAGAGTGAGATAATTAAAGTTAAACCTTCAAAACGTTGTAGAAATAACACCACTGGTTAGACTGACGTCAAATTGCAACGGAATAATATTGGAGAATGGGGAAAACGTATGGCAGCGGAAAAAATAGTGTGAAATTGGCGCTGTATGTGTCAGAATAGGTAAATCGAAACACCTATCATGCGCACGACCTATTGAAGTTGGTATAAACACGCCGGGTACACAGCTTTTCTTCCTTTCGTGTCTGCCACGTTCGCCATGACTGTCTCAATGCAGGATCAAGCTCTGCATGTAAAGCTGTATTACACGAATGGTGACTGTGCACACGTCGCCCTGCAGGAGTTCCGGACACTGAAGGGTTTGAAAAAAGGCGTTGATCCGATAACTGCCGTGGGTCTGGAGAAAATGATTCGGAAATTCGAAATGATGGGTACTTTTGATATGTAACCAGTAAAGGGAGGAAACGAATTGATTCGACATCAGTGGAAGCAGTGGCCACAGCATTGCAGGAGGAGACGAGTGGTGGTGTGCAAACGCTTAGTGCATGGAGAATTGCCCGAACATCGGACATACCCGTGAGCACGGTGCGTAAAATCCTACGAAACATCCTTCTTTGCTATCCATTCAGAATTACCCGTGTGCTCGAGTTGCTTCCTGTTGACCTGCCAGCAAGAGAGACCTTTGCTTTAGAATTTCTTGCTCGCGTGGAAATGGACAACGACTGGCAGTGGAAGATTTTGTGGATAGACAAAGCGCAATTCCATCTGACAAGATATGTCAGTACACAGAACTGTCGAATATGGGCCGCGGAAAATCCACACTCAAATCAACCAGTACCACTTCATCCTGAAAAGGTCACTGTGGGGTGCGGGTTTACGGCATCATTTAACATACGGCCCCATTTTTTCGAAGAGACAGGCGTTTCCGGTCCTATTACCTGCACCATCATTGGTAAGCGTTACGAGTGTCTTTTGCGCGACCACATCATTCCAGCTGTCCAACAGCGTGGTTGTGTTTTAATGGGATAATTTTTATGCAAGATGGCGCACCTCCGCATATTGCACATCTAGTTAAACAGCTGCTGAAGCGCCCTTTCGGAAATGCTGGAATTATCATCCGGCATTTCCCTACAGCCTGGCCGTCCCGATTACGTGATCTTAATCCGTGTGGCTTCTGGCTGTGGGGCTATTGGAAAGATGTGTTCAGTGTTCCGATTGCAAACTTAAGCTGTATTGAAGGCACGCATTGCGCAACACTTCCTGAATGTGACTGCGGAAACACTTCGATCAGTTGTGGAACATGCTGTTTCTGGATTTCAACTTGTTGCAGAAAGCGGTGGAAAGCATATTGAACATGTTTTGCGCCAGCCACGCGGAAATTAATAATCCGATTAGATTTTGATTCATGCTTTTCATGCGGTTTTTGGCCTCCGGACAACTAAAAACCAATGTGAGTGATGCCTTTTATACGGATTTTGGTCTCAGGACAATTACAAACCGATGTTTCCCATCCGATGTGATACGACCTTGCCGTGGGGGTAGGCTGACGTAACTAACCGTATCACACCTGTACACCCACGCACACTGAGTAGTACAGTTTGTTTAACATCAGACGTACACCTTAGGCATTGTGGTATGATTCATTTGTCATTTGTAGTCAACCGGTATTAAATTGTGATGCTTACAGCGCCATCTATTGCTACATTTTGTAACTATTTTTTCTTCTGCCACACCTTTTCCCCCTTCGCCGATAATATTCCGTTGCAATTTGATGTCATTCTAACCAGTGATGTTATTTTTGCAGTGGTTTGAAAGTTTAACTTCAATTATAATCACTCTGTATTTAAAGCAAACCTGGTTTGCTTGTAGCGCCACTCTGATGCGACTGGCGCGGAATTCTAATAGATTTCATCTTACAGATGCAGAAAGACGCCTACCGACTTTCGCTTATGAGGCATAGCTCCTTCTTGGTGTTGAGATTTTCTTTTTCGTCACAGCAGATGGCATTTACAAATAGCATATGGAAAACACCAGTTAAATCGAGATCCCTTCGCAATATGTTAATCAGTAAGATACTACGCTGTTCCAGACTCATCTTTGTACCCAGGATATTGCATGTCAGTTGTTTCGAACTAGTGTACTAGGAAGCTGGTTTCTAACTGTGCGTCTCGCTCCCTTGCGCAGGTTCAGGCGGTGCCGACACCGACGGGGCTGCTCCCCGTCCCCAGCACCAAGCTGGAGCCGCCGCCAATCCCTCAATCGGCCGGCGACTTCAGCTGGGAAGACGTGATCCCAAAGATACCCGATTCCGACGAGATGGGCATTCCCAAATGGGGCGACGAGCCCAGCGAAGAGCTGCAGCCGCCCCCGGTCGGTGTCTCCGTCGGTTTCCAGCTGAACGTAAGTGTCTAGGCTTGTAAACAGCTCACAAAGAAGCATCACCAACTCGACCTCGTATTCTATGGAGGAAAATGCACACTTGCAAGATATCAGCTTCAAAATTCGATTCCGCACGAAATCTTGGACCGTTATACCGCTAATACACAGTTAAGACCAAGGGCGCCCATACCCAATGGCAAGGGGAGCTGCCCCCCCCCCCCCCCCCAAGGTCACAGGGAAAGGAAAAAATATAGTGTACTCACGTATTTTTCTTTCAAGAAAATGATTCAAGGTCGAACAGTGGAAAATCCAGGATTGAATATGATAAAGTTATGAAAAGGATAGTTGCTACTCACCATTTAGCTAGATGCTAAGTCGTAGATAGGCATAACAAAAAGATTGTCAGAAAGTAGGCTAAGCTTTCGACCAACAAGGCCTTCACCGAAAATAAACAACATGCACAAACACACTCACGCAAAAGCAACTCACACACACTTGACCACAGCCTCTGGCTACTGAGGCAGGACTCAGTCTGTGTATTTCCGATGAAGGCCTTGTGGGCCGAAAGCTTACTTCTGACAGTCTTTTTGTTGCTCCTCTCTGCGACTCAGTATCTCCGCTATATGGTGAATAGCAACTACCCTTTTCATGGTTTAAAAGTCGGTATTAGGAAGTTTTTTAACAGGGTCGGAAATTGAACTTTTTCATACGTCATGTGGTACGTCACTATGCTGCCAACATTTACTGACAGCCGGCGGGGTGGCCGAGCGGTTCTAGGCGCTACAGTCTGGAACCGCGCGACCGCTACGGTCGCAGGTTCGAATCCTGCCTCGGGCATGGATGTGTGTGAAGTCCTTAGGTTAGTTAGGTTTAAGTAGTTCTAAGTTCTAGGGGACTGATGACCACAGCAGTTAAGTCACATTGTGCTCAGAGCCATTTGAACCATTTACTGACAGTATAGTGTGTATTACACGCGCAAACAAAATTGACACTCGGCGCGATGGCTGATGGGAGCGACCGTAAAGGCAATTCCCATTTACAGTCGCTCCCATCAGCCACCGCGCCGAGTGTCAACTTTGTTTGCGCGAGGACTATACACCCATGTATCACCAGTACACACGACGTCAAGAAACCTTTCTTGTTTTCTCTCGAAATTCTAAGAAAACGTGCTCGCCATTCTACAACGCCCTCCCTGTCAACCAGAAATGTTCGTCTATTTCTACATTTTTGAAAATGAAACCCCATATTCTTCAAAATTTTCCAGAAAGTGGTTCGGTTCCCCGAGAAATTAATGTCTACATCCTCATTCACCGAATTGTAAAGCTTTGGAAGAGTTTTCTTTTAACGTCGTAATATTCTAAGAACTTTCTTTTCAACAAACGCTCATCAAAGTCGTCAAGACACTTTGTCTTCTTCCTCAGTCTCTTGTTCCTTGGTGTCACCATTTTCTGACCACTCCGTCGGGTTTTCTTAACATCGTTCACAACATTGAACACTGTCCAATGTACATACTCTCTTTCCTACTGCGGCTGCTGCTCTCTCGAGAGCTCTTTCTAACGGTATTAGCAATTTATTCCCGTTTTTCTTCTCGACAGTACTGAACTACGTTATTAATCAAGACTTTTCCGTCTGAGCGTGCTCTTGGATAATGTATATTTACGCGATCACTGTACATTTGAGCAGACGCTTAGAATACGTAGCAGTAGGAACGCACTATGACAATGACGAGACTGCAATGCCGAGCCTCGTGAGTCGTTCGTGTACTGTCGAGTATTATCGGACGCGTTCGGTCGCGCCAGTCTGTAAACAAAACTTGCATCCCGCGTTCTGCCGTCGGCAATTGTAAAACTAACAGGTAATATATTTACAGGAGTTGCGCTATTGATCAATAGAAGGGCATTGGTTGTTTGTCTTGAGTACAAAAGTTCGCACTCGGGCAATAAGCGGGCGCAGTGGGGCAGAGCGTGTGACAAACAAGAGATAAGAGCAAGTTTAAAAACTGTACGTCCAGAAGGTCATAGCTGCGTAATATCAGAATAATGTCCAAATTGTCGCGCGGGATCCATTTCTGGGGCTGAAATCTTGCATGTATGCTTTTTTCTCCTTAAAATACGAGGTCGAGTTGGTGGTGTTTCCTTGTCAGAGGGATTTTTTTACTCGGAGAGTACGCCGTAGGCCTACTGCTGACACGTACAAGTTAAAACTGTGTACCAGGCCACAACCTGACAAACAATCTATATTACTAAACCGCTATCCCGGAACCTAGTACCAGTTGCAGGTTGCCTACGTAACGGTTTCCAGGAACAACAAAAATTTTATTTTCAATATTTCACGTGATTATCCACTTATTATTAAAACTTTTAATATGCTGTCATAATCTAATCATTAACAGGTATAATGTTAAGTCTAAAGTTTAACGCAATAACACAAATATTACAGTTAAAAACTGGGTGTTTGTCTTAAGGCAACGTAACTGACGGCGCTCAAATACTCCGAGTTTATTCATATGGTATTTGAAAATGGGAGCACTTAATGACTTCCGATAAACTTAACACACAATTTGAAAAGTTAAAGAAACTTTTTCTCGCTGACGCACTCCACAAAAACGATGAAAGGAAAAAGTTGTATCACTTAGCTACCATATTTTCGCAATTTGTGCAGTCAAACTTCAGCATTAAGTGTGAAATTTTAATGTATTACTTATTCACTACCAAATCTACTCGCAACAGTCTGCGGACGGTATCAAGATATACCGATGAAAGTTCCTGCAAAATTATATAATTGTACAACACATAGCTCAGCAGATGTGATGTCATAAACACTGGCTGGTTGGTTTTGGAGGAGGGGACCAAACAGTGAGATCATAGGTCCCATCAGATTAGGGGAGGATGGGAAAGAAACTCGGCACGGGAAGAAAGTCGCCCGTGCCCTTTCGAAGGAACCATCCTGGCGTTTGCCTGAAGCAGTTTAGGGAAATCACAGAAAACTTAAATCAGGATAGCCGGACACGGGTTTGAACCCCGTCCTCCCGAACGCGAGTCCAGTGTGCTAACCACTGGACCACCTCGCTCAGTCATAAACACTAGATTTTGCCTCAGAGTGCAAATTACCAAGGCAACATTCATCCCAGTATTTCACAATGACAGCAGTTAGTGAGACCTCTAACAAACTTTAAATATAATTTCAAACCATTCCTAAACTCCCCTGCAGAGTGAAAATCTCATACTGAACCATCCCCCATTCTGTGGTTAAGCCATGTCTCCGCAATATCCTTTCTTCCAGGAGTGCTAGTTCTGCAAGGTTTGTAGAAGAGCTTCTATGAAGTTTGGAAGGTAGGAGACGAGGTACTGGCAGAATTGAAGCTGTGGAGGCAGACCATGAGTCATGCTTGGGTAGCTCAGTTGGTAGAGCACTTGCCTGTGAAAGGTAAAGGTCCCGAGTTCAAGTCTTGGTCTGACACACAGTTTTAACCTACCAAGATGTTTCAAGTTTCATTCCTAATCTTTTCCTCACTTACATGCTCAAATACTTAACTCATGAGCTCATTCGTAAAGCAATCAGATGTTTTAGACATGGAAATTCATTCTTTAAAGAATTAGAGATGTACTGGTACCTACGTACCCTACCATTCCTTATCGTTCGCAACTGCAGCACCGTAGGCTTCCCCTCATACTCTTACAAAGTCTCATTAGGGTTTCATGATTCTGCAGGACTAGCATTTACAGGAAAACATAGGGCTACATGGTGGGAAATTTTTACAGTCTCAGCGTGAGGAAAGAAAATTGAAGACCTGTTAAATAATGATCAGTTTGGCTTTAACCAAAGGTACCTGAGAGGCAGTTCTCACATTGCACTTGATAATGGAAGCAGGGCTTAAGAAAAATCATGACAACATCAGATTTGTTGACCTACAAAACTTGTTTGACAATGTAAAATGATGTAAGATGTTTGATATTCTTAGGAAAAGAAGTGTAAGCTATAAGCGAAATTTGGATAGTACGGTGCTGAATATGTACAAGAATTTAAAGTAACAGATGAGACTGGAAGACCAAGATCAAAGTGGATTAGAAATGGTATAAGAGATAAATGTATTCTGTCACCCTTGAGACATGTGTTCAGCCACCCTTACTGTTCAAACTATAGGCATATATTGAAGAAGCAATGTTAGTAATAAAAGAAAGTGTCTGGAAAAAGTTGAAATTCATGGTGAAAGGATGTCATTGATAACATTTGCTGATGACATTGGTATCCTCAGTGTACACCAAGAAGGTCGCAGGAAATACTGAATGAAATGAACAATCTAATGAGCATACGTTACGGATTGTGAGTAGATCAAAGACAAACTAAAGTAATTACGAGTTACATTAAACAGTTTACTGGTACACTTGAGATCAAAATGGAGACTATGAAGCAGATGAAGTGAAATAATTTTGCTTCTATTATCTTGGGAGCAAAATTACATGTGGCAGTCAAACCAAGGTGGGCATTCCTAGGCAAAAGAAGGCTACTGGTACCAAACATTGACATTAACCCTGAAATTTCTGAGAATGTATTGTGGAGTGCAGCACTGTATGGATGTGAATCATGGACTGTGGAAAAATTGGAGAGAGAGAGAACTGAATTGTTTGAAATATGATGCTACAGAAGGATGTTGAAAACAAAGTAAACTGACAACATAAGAAATGAAGAGGTTCTCCTCAGAACTGATGACAAGAAGAACAAACACTGACAGATGGGAGGAGAGGATAAAAACTATACAGGAAGAAAGAGGTTTGAATGTATCCAACAGATAATTGAGGATGTTAGGTGCAATTGCTACTCTGATGTGGAGAGGTGGGCACAGGAGAGGAGACTGCACAAAGCTGCCCTACCCTCTCCACCTCGTCCCTGTGAACTCCCTAGCAGCACTGCACTCTCTGCCACCCCTACTACGACTGATTACCTCAGATGTTAAGTCCCATAGTGCTCAGAGCTATTTGAGCCACCCCTACTAGGCCTACCCCTCCCCACTCCAGCCTCTTCCTTAGCCCACCCAGTCCCCACTCCCATCATGCACTGGTGCTGCTGCTGGTAGTATGGCTACAGTTGCCTGTAGTCATGTGTGTGTGTGAGAGGCATTTGCATGAGTGTGTGTGTGCACGCATGCACGCACGTGTGTGTGTGTGTGTGTGTGTGTGTGTGTGTGTGTGTGTGTGTGTGTGTGAGTCATCTATTTTTGATGAAAGTCTTATGGGCTGAAAGCTTTATTTGGAACATTCTTTCTGTTGTGCCTACCTGTAACTCATCATCTCCGCTATATTGGACAATACTTACTAATTACTAAAAATAAACATATGCAGATATCACTTCTTTGTGTGTGTGTATGTGTGTGTGTGTGTGGGGGGGGGGGGGGGGGGGAGGGGTGAGAGAGAGAGATCAGTCTGCTGACTGATTGATGATGCAGCCCATGCAGCAATACTCAAGTATAGGTCGAATGAGTGTTTTGTAAGCCACCACCTTTGTTGATGGACTACATTTTCTAAGCACTCTCCCAATGAATCTCAACCTGGTACACGCCTTACCAACAATTAATTTTATATGATCATTCCACTTCAAATCGTTCCACACACATACTCCGAGATATTTTACAGAAGTAACTGCTACCAGTGTTTGTTCCACTATCATATAATCATACAATAAAGGATCCTTCTTTCTATATATTTGCAATACATTACATTTGTCTATGTTAAGGGTCAGTTGCCACTCTCTGCACCAAGTGCCTATCCGCTGCAGATCTTCCTGGATTTCGCTACAATTTTCTAATGCTGCAACTTCTCTGTATACTACAGCATCATCCGCGAAAAGCCGGATGGAACTTCCGACACTATCTACTAGGTCATTTATATATATTGTGAAAAGCAATGGCCCCATAACACTCCCCTGTGGCACGCCAGAGGTTACTTTAACGTCTGTAGATGTCTCTCCATTGAGAACAACATGCTATGTTCTGTTTGGTAAAAACTCGTCAATCCAGCCACACAGCTGGTCTGATATTCCGTAGGCTCTTACTTTGTTTATCAGGCGATGATGTGGAACTGTATCGAACACCTTGCAGAAGTCAAGGAAAATAGCATCTACCTGGGAGCCTGTATCTAATATTTTCTGGGTCCCATGAACAAATAAAGTGAGTTGGGTCTCCCACGATTGCTGTTTCCGGAATCCATGTTGATTCCTACAGAGTAGATTCTGGGTTTCCAGAAACAACATGATACGCGAGCAAAAAACATGTTCTAAAATTCTACAACAGATCGACGTCAGAGATATAGGTCTATAGTTTTGCGCATCTGCTCGATGACCTTTCTTGAAGACTGGGACTACCTGTGCTCTTTTCCAATCATTTGGAACCTTCCATTCCTCTGCCCCTCTACCTCTATTACAGGAGTATGAGCCAACAGATAAGTGGTTGTTACATGCCATCCAGGTTTTTCCATTGTTTGTAAGTATTGTCCAAACACTTCAGTGTGGCAGTTTCAGGTGGGAGTGTTTTAAACTATGACTGTGTAAGATAATGAAAGATGTTGAGCCTGCAGTACCTTGTTTATGGCACTACTAACCTCCAAAAACAATTGCCTGTTGTCTGTTAGGTCACTGATTGCTTCTCTGCTTTTGAAAATAGTGAAGAGGTAACTCCAGGTTCATTATGAGATTTGAGTAACACTCCCTCCAAAAAGAAATGGCAATAACTATCACTGTGTATCATTTATGCCTTCCCAGAAGCACAAACGATGGTTGTAGGCTGCCAGTCTTTTGAGAGGGAGGTGGAGCTTGTACTCTGCACCTTTCCTCTCCCCACAGTAGTCTAAATTCTCATTTTTTAAATGCTCATTGCCAACTCCTATATTAAAAGTGTCTACACTATGATTCAGTCCCAATGAATTTACCTTAGTACCGGTATGCAGGGTTACAAGTCCACCATTTCATTTTGTATCTGAGGTGATACCAAGATTTAGATAACAAACAAAAATTTCCAACACAAATAAAAATGTGTCTGAACCACACCAGTATGGCTACCATCAGCGTTGGTACCATACAATTGTTTAAATGAAAATGAAGATCTGTCTCAAGCAACACACAGAATGTGTTAGCTTCTCTGTTGCTGTCATAGAAATCACTGCCTTTCTTCATCTGAGGCCACTTCTTTTGAAATTGTGGCTTGTGATGTCTTTGTTAGGATGCCAACTGAGCCATATGTCATAACTACAACCTGTGGTTTTGCTTGACTTACATTTATATAACTTTGAGTCGAGCAGAAGGCCAATTACATGCAAGATTCAGTGCATTGTAATAAAAAGGACTGAAAACATACAAAAACACAAATCACTACAAAGTACCAAAATTAAAGTTAAGCAGAACACAGTTATTACAAATTTTAAATGACTGCATTCAATTTTGCGAGTACGAATCAGAAGTTGGATTTTGTGAAGGTAAAGTATTTTGAAAATTATCAGTGCACTTTTATTACTATTTTACTCAATTAAAAATCATGTTTTAAATGAAACAAGTTTTCTGAAATGAAGTACTTGACCTCCCACTTTGACTGAGATACCTCAACTGTTCCAAAAGGCCTCATAAGATAAGTAGAGCACCAGCTCTTGTCGCAGGCTTTGTGGGACTAACTCATGAAAGTATTCTGACAAAACATGTTGTGTCAGTGCAAATAAGAGATGATCCTGACTTTCAATAAAAGTTAGTCATAATTTCTGAAAGTAAAACCAAAAGTGAAAACTTGTGTTATGCAATGCAACCTTATGGAATAAATATGTGGTTAGTTAAATGACAAGCATGAAAAGACTCAGTAATTTTAAGTAATTTTATGCTATACCTAACAGTGTTTGTTATGTTAGATGAGAACCAACTATTATTATTGAAAATTTAAATTATAATGAAAAAATAGCGTTTTTTCTCAAGCAAAGCTATATTTGTGAATTGATTGCTTGCAGGTGGTCTTTATATAAAAATAGCAGAGGATTCAATAACACTGTATCACAAGTATTGTCACTCATAAAGAACTTTTTTTATTGTAACCCCACTGTATAATTAGACTCCATCTATCAGATTTGGCAGAGAATGTGGAGCAGAAAGTGATGCGATGAAATATTGAGGTATATTGTGTGAAGCTTGTTCTGGTGGTTCAGTTGGTAGCACGCTGCCTGTGAAAGGCAGGTTTGATTCCCAGTGTGGCAAACAGCTTTGGCTTTACACATGTTTATGTTTTGTTTTGTTTTATTTTGCTCCTGGGAGAGTATGTGCTATATTGGTGTGCAAGGTGCAAGAAAAAACCTGAAAGTAAGGTCAGAGCATGATAAGGGACATTGCTTTGAGTAAAATCTGCTCCTGGGAGAGTATGTGCTATATTGGTGTGCAAGGTGCAAGAAAAAACCTGAAAGTAAGGTCAGAGCATGATAAGGGACATTGCTTTGAGTAAAATCTGCCAGAGAACCATAGGCTGAAAATGCGCTATTACGGAGCTTTGGTCAAAAAACAGTAACAATCAGCAATAAGTGTGTGGATGACAATACCCCATAAAGAGATTTTCGCAAGAGGTTTTGAGGCTAATCTGACCATTAGAAACCAGCAGTTGAGTTATTAAGCATAATAACTATTATTTGGGTGCAGTTAGCTTAAATTTACACACTCCTGTATGTGCAGGCTGATTTTTTTGTCAGTTCATGGCTGTATTTCCAATAATTATGTATTTTTGATTTATGGTTATTAGTCAAATTTTAACTGTAATTTTTTTATTATGCAAGTATGACTTGTGTGACCTGTCACTTGATTCCATATGCCCTACCCTGCTCTTCCATTATTATGATTTTTATTCACCTCATACATACCAAACTAAAACTTTGTCTCAGATCAGGAACTGAATACAGACACAAGTGTTCCATGGGCAGCACTCTACCAGTTCAGCCAGATAAAAATGCCTCAAAGTCTGATTCAAGGTTTCAGCTTCCACTAGCTCTTCTCCAGTCCTTCCAGATTCCACATATTCTCTCTCCAATAATTCTACAGGACAAGCAACTACAAGAGAATAGCTGTAGTCCGTCTTAGCTACAGACTCATGATTGTAATTAAGATTAAGCAGAGCATACACCACGTTCAGAGTTTCATTCAAATAATGGTCTCAGAATTGTAGTTTACAAAGAATTCATTTATAAATCAATGCAATGTATATTATGAAGTAAGTAGGTAGTCAATAATATTACAGAAGCTATGGTAACTCTGTGTATCAGCTACGGTGTATTCTGCAAGTGGTCCATATATGGTACTTTGTCATCATATACCATTATGTGTATTTATGGTGTTCGAAGTCAGAAGAAGAGATTTACTGCCTAAAAGCTAACCTGAGACAGTGTAACATCATTACTGGCAACGAGGAACCATATATACTTGTTCACTAACCTTGAGAAGAGCCATTAACCTATTGGTAAGTAACACTTCCTAGAATAGGGTCATGTTGCTGTGGAAATGTGCACAAAATGAAAGATAAGGTTAGATGTAGGAACCACCACAGAACCTACAACGATATTATTTCATATCAATTTGTACACTGAAAACAGTAACTTCATGAGATCATTGGTCATGTTAAAGATCTGAACAATTGCAATAAACTATTTTATGAAGCAATATTGAATCAACAAATAAACACTGACTGTGGTGTCAATAATGTATCCCTGAGACATATAACTATAGAAAATACTTGAATGATGCTGTCATTACCATATGGAGCACATCATAATGGCACTGCAAACATTGGGACATGAGACAGACACCAAATTCCTCTACAAAAATGGAGTCAAGTATGACAGTGGGACAGACTGTGAGGCCTAGTATGGACTAGATGGCACAAGTTTGGGACTTCTATAAATTGCCGTTGGGAATGTCTGTTTTGACATCAGAGTTAACAGTAACTATAGAAGCACTGGAGTATCAATTAAACTGCACAGATGGCAATTCATGACGATGCAGTCCCATTCTTGAGCAGTGTGAAATAAAGCACTGTATGCTTGCCTATGTAACCAAAGACCCGTCCATTTACATCCTGCTGGAATGTCCAATGCTTGTGACCTTTGTGGCACAAGGGGACAAGAGGAAAAGGACACCCCCATCTATGAGCCAACACTCCAACCTATGAATCAACATGATATGCAATGGACTTCACCATTCTGAATGCAATGGCTGCAGCTTTTCAAAGAAAACTGAGAGAAGGTGCCCACAGCTCACTAATGCAGCCAAGAGCAGGAGAAAACACCTCTGAGGAATGCAGTAGTGTAGTTCTTAGGAACAGAAGAGTAACAAAGAGTTAAAAAGAAAACAGAAAAGTAGCTGCAGTAAACTTGAATTTAAATCCAAAGTCAGATGTGAAAGGAATATTGAGTACTTAAGCCACTAAACTGTTAATGAAAACAAGCTGAGTTGTTCAACAGCAGTCCAAAAGTGAATTACTCTGGTACACTGTCAACTTAATTTTGAGTCTATGTGATACCTGAAGTGAGTAAATATAAGTGACTAAATGTAAACTATCATCATCATGAAGAGCATCACTTTACAAAACTGGTATTCATCATTACCTACCATCAGTATGTGCTCGACATAACTAATTATTAATTTCAGTGGCCTACAGCTGATCATTTCCACAAAACATTTGAGTACTTTTTGGGCATAGTTATCAAGATTTTACATATGCAGCATTAGGTCTCTTCTTGCACATTTATTTTCCATAATATTGATTTGAGTTTTTATTAGTCTTAAGTGTTTAGCACATTTGTTTAGTTATTTCTGATTATTCACGTGCATTCTGACTACTATACCTGGGTGTATTGTTGCAGTTAGTTAATTCCCCAATTTTGTGAACTTTTATTACTACTGATCTGTTGACAAGTGTATAGGGAGACATAACAGCACTACCCTGCAATAAACTTATACAACAATACAGAAGCTTCAGCCAAAGAGGTCAATGATCATTACCTATAATGAAGACTGAAACTCTGATTACATATAAACTATTATGTTATAGTTTCTAATGGATTTTATGACATGTTTGGCACTTTTCATATTTTACTTGCAGGACAAAGACTCTGCAAAGCCCATCGACATTGAAGTGAAGTACAAAGAACAGAAGCTGTCTGCACCAGACAGCAAGCAGGCCCATCTGAAAGCCACTGTCCAACAGTTCCCCAAGAAGTACAGGCCCGACCTGCACAAAGCTGAGGGTGGTGCCAAGAAGAACCTGAGTCCAAAACCAGCAGTGCCAGAGCAGGTTAGTATGAAAAGATATAGGTCTACATATATCCTTCTCTATCTTACTCCCATCTTTTTCCATATTCCTGTGTTTATATGTCAACTATTAAAATCTTGTACTAAGAAATGTATTGGAACATTCAGTGGCCTTGGATGTATCAGAATATATCCTTTTTCTACGTACAAGTTTTATTCTTCATTCATCATATACAGATGATTCCATCATGACTGACAACCTTCAGATGGCAGAGCAAGCCATACATTAACAAAAGAGAAGCAGCTCTCAGCAAATTTATCTGTATGCTACATTAACAGTAAACCATGACTGGTGATTATACAGATAAATGTAACATAGTAAATTACCAGGAAGGAAACTACTTTGGAAAATATTCATCTTCCTTATTAGCTATATAAAAGAGCTCCTGTTTACCATCCACTGGTAGCTTAATATTCACTTGGATATATTAATATTTTTTCAAATAAAATGGTTATCTACATATTTAACAATAATTATGCAATTTTACAATAAACATTGCTAGTTACCACATATTTAACCAGAATGTTCAGTCTGTGAATTGAAATATCAGATAATCTGTAGGAGTGGTAATGGGAATTTTTTTAAATTTTCTTTTGAATTTGTAGGACTTTCAATTTATCTCTTGACATTGGATGGGTAGTTGTCATAGACCTCTGCAGCAGAGTACATTTTTCCACAAATTATTCTCTCTAGATTTACACAGGGACAAAACAAGGTAAACTGAGGTTCTTGTTTACTTTAGTTATATTTTTCCTCTGCATATAACAGTATCCTCCTGAAAGCCATGTGAGCTCATGTATGCAATAAATTTTCATTCAAAATTTTCCTGCAAGGAAATAGCTCTTAGCAGAAAACATGGCTATTTGTTTTTAATAATTAGTGGCAGAGATTATCCCCTTCATGTTGCAGGTAATTTATATTAATATAGAACTTGCAAAATATAGTATATGTTTGTTTCTTGTAATTCTGTGTTCACATTTTAAGTGAGACATTACAATGAGTGTACATTATGTGCAGGGATTAAAAGGAAGACTGGTTTCAGTTGCAACAGTATTTTTTTGGATTACATCCGCTAAACATGGAAGGTGCAAGTAATTTTTTACAAACCATTGGTGACAAAATCCTGCAGCTTCAACATGAGATTGAAGTTTTAGAACAGTTGATACTGAGAAACAACAGCAAGATGGACACGACAAGATCACAAACTCCAGTGATAACTACAGCATCACGAGCTCACACAGGCATTGAAAATTTTCTGCATGCAGTTTCATTCTTGCCTTTGCCTAGGTAAACTCTGCCCATGCAAGAATATCGGCAGAGTGTCACATGCATTAACTTTTCCCTTCAAACTCAAGTTGTGGAAATAGAGGTACTGAAACAAGTACAGTTCATCTCTTTGTCCTGGACATCCTTCTCTTTTAATGGAAGACTTCACAGATTTCCATAGCTGCTCGATGTTCAGTAAGATACGTAGCATTTTCTCTAATGTTACATTTATTGAAGCAACAACCTCAGTGAGAGAGCGTTTCACAAAGCATGGTCTGCACAGAAACAACTATGGTAAACGAATTCTGTGCAAAGAAATACTAGAAAAAAATTAGCAGCACATAAAAATAGGTACGTAGACCTATACTAGTGTCAATGAGGGAAGAAATAGCAGACACATGCTGTATCCAGTAGTGGACTCAAAACAGCCACAAGATGAAAGAACAGAGGAGAATACATCACTCTGCCCTCTAAAGGATGGAAAAGCAGTGTCATCAACAGCAGAAGAAGCTGTGACGTTACCTGCAGAAGAAGAAGCTGTGGCATAGGTCCTGCAGGCAAGATATTGGAGAGGAGTAAGAACACAGAAGCAAAAACAATTCAAGGAGCAGGATTTTTTGTGCCAGCAGGTAAAAAGAAAGGTACCATAGAAAATCGACATTAACATAAACATTTCTAATGTAAGAATCTTGCAGCAGAATGTACAGTATGCATTCAGTAAATTAGATCAGATAGAAGTACTAGTAGCTGCAGAGTTACCATGTATACAGAGTGTTACAAAAAGGCATGGCCAAACTTTCAGGAAACATTCCTCACACACAAAGAAAGAAAATATGTTATGTGGACATGTGTCCGGAGACACTTACTTTCCATGTTAGAGCTCATTTTATTACTTCTCTTCAAATCACATTAATCATGGAATGGAAACACACAGCAACAGAACGCACCAACGTGACTTCAAACACTTTGTTACAGGAAATGTTCAAAATGTCCTGCGTTAGTGAGGATACATGCATCCATCCTCCGTCGCATGGAATCCCTGATGCGCTGATGCAGCCCTGGAGAATGGCGTATTGTATCACAGCAGTCCACAATACAGGCACGAAGAATCTCTACATTTGGTACCGGGGTTGCGTAGACAAGAGCTTTCGAATGCCCCGATAAATGAAAGTCAAGAGGTTTGAGGTCAGGAGAGTGTGGAGGCCATGGAATTGGTCCGCCTCTACCAATCCATCGGTCACCGAATCTGTTGTTGAGAAGCTTCGACTGAAATGTGCAGGAGCTCCATCGTGCATGAACCACATGTTGTGTCGTGCTTGTGAAGGCACATGTTCTAGCAGCTCAGGTAGAGTATCCCGTATGAAATCATGATAATGTGCTCCATTGAGCATAGGTGGCAGAACATGGGGCCCAATCAAGATATCACCAACAATGCCTGCCCAAACGTTCACAGAAAATCTGTGTTGATGATGTGATTGCACAATTGCGTGTGGATTCTCGTCAGCCCACACATGTTGATTGTGAAAATTTACAATTTGATCATGTTGGAATGAAGCCTCATCTGTAAAGAGAACATTTGCACTGAAATGAGGATTGACACATTGTTGGATGAACCATTCGCAGAAGTGTACCCGTGGAGGCCAATCAGCTGCTGATAGTGGCTGCACACACTGTACATGGTACGGAAACAACTGGTTCTCCCGTAGCACTCTCCATACAGTGACGTGGTCAATGTTACCTTGTACAGCTGCAACTTCTCTGACGCTGACATTAGGGTTATCGACAAATGCACGAAGAATTGCCTCGTCCATTGCAGGTGTCCTCGTCATTCTAGGTCTTCCCCAGTCGCGAGTCATAGGCTGGAATATTCCGTGCTCCCTAAGACGCCGATCAATTGCTTCGAACGTCTTCCTGTCGGGACACCTTCATTCTGGAAATCTGTCTCGATAAAAACATACCGCGCCATGGCTATTGCCCCATGCTAATCCATACATCAAATGGGCATCTGCCAACTCCGCATTTGTAAACATTGCATTGACTGCAAAACGGCGTTCGTGATGAACGCTAACCTGTTGATGCTACGTACTGATGTGCTTGATGCTAGTACTGTAGAGCAATGAGTTGCATGTCAACACAAGCACCGAAGTCAACATTACCTTACTTCAATTGGGCCAACTGGCAGTGAATCGAGGAAGTACAGTACATAGTGACGAAACTAAAATGAGCTCTAACATGGAAATTAAGCATTTCCGGACACATGCCCACATAACATCTTCTCTTTATTTGTGTGTCAGGAATGTTTCCTGAAAGTTTGGCTGTACCTTTTTGTAACACCCTGTATTTATTATGTCAGAACATGCCTTAGCCTGGGTAAACTCTGCCCACGCAAGAATATTGGCAGAGTGTCACATGCATTAGCTTTTCCCTTCAAATGCAAGTTGTGGAAATAGAGGTACTGAAACAAGTACAGTTCATCTCTTTGTCCTGGACATCCTTCTCTTTTAATGGAAGACTTCACAGATTTCCATAGCTGCTCGATGTTCTGCATGTGCATTCTGGGGTCATCCAAAGACATGAACTCTACAGAGTGGTTGACGAACTTGTGGTTGAATCCTTCAGCTTTCAGAATCTTGTATGACTGAAACCCATCTGTAATGACTTTAGTACCAGGCCATAAGCAGTGCTTCATCAGACCCACTAAAGTGACCTTGTCTCTGGACAATACTCTCACAACGAAAAACTTCTGGGATGATCACAAATAATAGATCATAATGCCTGCCACAAGAGTTGCATGATTGATTTACAATCGCATGTTTGATATGTATCAGATAAATGGATTTCTAAAAGAATTAGTGGTACTCATAGATGAGGCTAGCAGGGAATTTCCTTATATTATTGTAGCTGGTGACCTAAATATTAACACACTAAAAGACAACTATTATACAATGAGTTTTCAAGATGTGATTAAAACTTATTGGCTTAATTTAGCAGTAGACAGTCCCATGAGATGCTGTAAAAATACAGAAGCATTAATAGATCAAGTAATCATTAATATACCACAGAGCAGACAGACCGTACAGGTCATATAGACAACCATTACAGACCACTATGAGTATTAGTTGAATTAGCAACACAGGAAGGCCAGAAAAAAATATTTAAAGAGTTTAGACAAACTAAGCAAACAATCATAGTTAGACTACAAAGGCTCTAATAAAGAATACTTATCAGAAAACTTAGATAAAGGCTGGGAATCATTCTGCAATAATTAGGCCATTACAGAGATGTTGCATGCCCATTAGTATGTATGGAAACAAATGAGAAGCATAATAAAAATTGGGTCACAGTAGAGGTAAAAAGGAAAAGGGAAGATGTGAAAAGCATGTATGAGAATTGTCGGCTAAGGCCAATGCAAGAAAATACGGATGCATGTAAGGAAAAGAAGAAGTCATACACCAAACTGATGAAAGAAACTAAATTGACATATTTTGAAAACAAGATAGCAACCTCAACAAATATCACTGACACCAAATGGTCTCTCATTAAAACCTTTTCCAACTCTCAAAATATTGCTGCTGCCTTGCTTGTATATATATATATGAAATACTAATTTACATGAAAGGGAGCATCTTAAAAATGGAAAATCTCTTCAGCCACAACTATGATACACACATATGAAACTAGGCAGAAGCCGAACCCACAAATGAACACAGGAAATACAAACTTACGCAAAAGAGGACTGTATCATACTGCAGCTATGTTATATAACCATTTTCCTTCTTACCTAAAATGCATACCAACATTAAATGCAGTCAAAATAAAGTAAAAACAGTTCTTGCTTGACCACTGCTTCTATTCTTTGTCTGAATTTATGGAACATCATAATAAGTAAACCTCAGTTACCAAATGACCCAGGAAATTACAGACCTCTAACTGATGTTTTACATCTGTACTCTCTGAAATAATAGAAACCATAATAAAAGACAGAATATTAAATTTTATACAAAAATGCAATATGTTCTCAGCAATGTACAACAGGGGTTGAAAAAGAGCAAATCTACCAAAATAGCAATAGCTGAATTCATAACAGTTGTAACTGAAACACTTGATGAACAGAAGAAAGTCTGCAGTATGTTCCTGTACCTGTCTAAAGCATTTGATTGTGTATGTCATGACATCCTATTCGAAAAGCTTCATTGTTATGGTATAAGAGGAAAGCAGTAGACATCATTAAATAGTTTTTGAAAAATAGAAAGCAGTGTGTAGAAATAAAGCTAAAAGTGAAAAATAATATTACAAGTGTCTTTTAAAATTTTGAAAATGCAAAATATGGGTTTCCTCAAGGATCCATCCGTGGTCCACTACTTTTCATTCTTTATGTCAGCGATATGACCAAAACAGTATCTGATAATGTAGTCATGTATGCAGATGACACTTCATTGGTTGTTACTGGTTCTGTAACAGATGACCTCCAAAAGAAGACTTCACTAAATATGTAAAGTGGAAACAATCATTCCAGGGGAAACAATCGCTTAATAAATGGAAACAAAACAATATACATGCAAATACAAGCAAACAAAAAACACACTTTGGACAACATTATTGTCGAGCTTGGAGACCTAGAACTAAAGGAGACAGACAGCTATAAATTTGGACTACACAAGCTACACAGAAGTAAAAAGATATCAACATGGTCATCAGAACAGCTTTAAACTTGTTACATTGGTCAATAATGTTGCCTCTGTGACTACAGAATCTTATTGTTGCTGGAAGTGTGTCACAGATGAACTGTATCTTTAATTTAATTTTTAATTATTAATTTATGGTATTTAAGTGCCAGCCATCATTGCATGTATTTTTAATGATCATTATCATTCACTGGGGCAATAGCTTAAATGTGTGCTATGCATGCTTTCATAACTTTTGATGGATTTGTCAATATAGTATTTATTTCTGTAAGTATAATGGCCAAGCTAGATGAAGATTTGATCTGAAAAATACTTGATAATGATACAAGTTCAATTCAGTATTTTCTGGAAGGCATATGCTGTTTTAAGAATATTCCCATAGGATTTTTAATTAATATTTTCATAATTATTGCTATTATTAATCTGAAGTTTTCTTTCTAAAATATGATTTATGACTGATTAACTTTCTCTAAGAATAGTGTGCATGCTGAAGGTATATTCTGGAGAGACTGATTTTTTGTTGTTTGCAGGAGCCTGCAGAATCTAGCTTTTCTGCTGTTGTTGCGGATGCAGGCACACAAAACTTGGGTGATGAACACTTGAGTAATACTGTTCATCTCAGCAGTGGAGGAGATCGAGTTGAATTTCAGATGCATGGTCAAAATGGACCAAACTCCTACAAATTTGGATTTGACACAGGCAATGTGTAAGTAAGCAAAGTTTATTACTCCCTATCAGATCTAAACTTTTTGAATTAGTTACTATCGGACAGGGAGCGCACAACAGGAAATCAGTGACCATAAGGCCTTTACAGCATTACTGAATAATGCTGTAAATAGAAATCCAAAGGAAGATAGCATGAGTTTCTGTTTATCAAGTGCAGCAAGAGACAGGTTTCAGATTACCGACAAGTCCACACAAAATTTTCATCTCCAGCACTAACAGTGCTGAGCAAGAAATGGTCAAAGTTCAGGAGCATCTTACAATTTGTTTTATACAGATATGTGCCAAGCAAAATTGTGCAGCATGGAAGAGACACATCATGGTTCAACAACCATCTTAAAAAGCTGCTATGAAAGCAAAGAGAGCTTCACTATAAATTTAAATGTAGCAAAAGCCTTATCTACAAATAAAAACTGAGCAAAGTCAAAATTAACATAACAAGGGCTGGGCATGAACTGTTCAACAAATTCAAAAGTAAAACTCTATATACTGACTGGACAGAAAATTTGAAGGTTTAGTCTTATATTAAATTGGTAAATGGATGAAAGCCATCTGTCCAGACACTATGTGACCATAATGGCACAGAAACAGAGAATGGCACAGAAAAGGCTGAAATACTAACCTCCTTTTCCCCATATGGGGAACACAGTATGTCATTCGGGATAGGAGTCTTCAGACATAAAAGTAACTTGGGGTATGTCCCAAGGGAAAGCTATAGGGCCGTTACTTTCACAATATATATAAATGACTTAGTAGAGAATGTCAGCAGTTCAATGAGGTTTCTTGTGAATGATGCAGCTATGTACAGAGAAGTTAAGATGCTAGAAAGCTGTTGTGAAATGCAGGGAGACCTACAGAGGATTGACACTTGGTGCAAGGACTGGCAATTGACTCTCAACATAAACAAATGTAATATATTGTGAATACATAGACAGAAAGATATGATTACATGATTGCAGAACAATCACTGGAAGCAGTTACTTCCATGAAATATCTAAGAGTTTAAGAACAGAGCTATATTAAGTGGTATGACCTCACAAAATCAATTGCATGTAAGGGAGTTGCCAGACTGAGATTCATTGAAAGAATCCTACTGAAACGTAAACTATCAACAAAGGGAGTAACATTCGGCCAATACTTGAAAACTGCTCATGAAACTGGGATCTGCTCCAGATAGGACTACTGATAGAGGAAATAGAGAAGGTCCAAAGAAGAGTACCATGTTTCGTTAAAGGTTCGTTTTGTAAGCACAAAAGCATCATGGAGATGCTAAATCAGCTACAGAGGCAGACTTTGCAAGAGAGGCATTCTGCATTATGGTATGGTTTACTGTTAAAATTCCAAGAGTGTATGTTTCTAGAAGAGTCAACCAATATATTGCCTCCTCCTATGTACAAGGTGTACGTAAAGTCTGGGAACACATTGCACAAGAACCAAACATTGTACAGATATCATACATATGTCATTTTGAAGAGAAACCCTGAAAGGTTTTTTTTTTCATATATACCGCCACAGCATAGTTTGCTAATTTGCCGATAGTCAGCACTAGTCACAAATGGCAAGTCCAGGTGCGGAGCAAACTTTCTTTGTGTTGGAGTTCGACAAAAACAAGTGTGCTACAGCTGTTCAACAGATGTTTAGAACCATGTATGGTAAGAAGCCACCAACAATGAAGGCCATTTACCACTAGCACCCCATTTTCATGATGAAGTTTGTGGGTTCCTGAACATGGAGCTGCCGCATCGATGGATCGGCCGTGCTACAAAAGAGGACAGCTGTTTCATGAAATGGCCTCCCCAATCACCAGATCTCACTCTGTGTGACTTTTTTCTGTGGGGACACATTAAGGATCTGGTGTATGTACCACCTCTACCATGTGATGTAGCAGAGCTTCGACAGAGAATACGGGAAGTGACTGCCACAGTCGATGATGCCATGCTGGGACAGGTATGGCAAGAATTTGATTATTGTATTGACATATGCTGGGCCACTTATGGTTCGCATATAAAATGTTTGTAAAAAAAAAAAAAAATTCAGAGTTTCTCTTCAAAATGCAAAATGTATGACATCTGTACAATGTTTAGTTCTTGGGCAATAAATAATTGAAAGTTTCCGGGACTTTATGTACACCCTGTATATTTCATGTAAAGACCATGAAGATAAAATTAGAGAGGTTCAAGTCCACACAGAGTACAGTTGTTCTTCCCAGTAACCATATGTTACTGGAACAGGAGCAGGAGGTAGTGACAATAGTGCACAAAGTACCATCCGGTACACACTGTAAGGTGGCTTGCTGTGTGTAGGCATAGATGTGAATGTAGATGTAACTCTAACCTAACTTAGAAAAAGCTATGTCAGAAACTCAAGGTCTTGTCTCCAAAGGAATGTTACTTTATTCATGAAGTCTACACGTCAGAAAGATATCAGATACAAAAGTTTTCTGAAAAAATTAAACTTTACTAGCAAATAGGGACTTAACATCAGTTTTACATAGTTGAACATTTGGTCATTTTATATTTAAAGCATGAAACTACGAACAGTGAATAAAGTATTGTGTTTATGTATTTTGCTAACTAGTTATGAGTTTTAGTTTCCTGATAAAAGACACTGAAGCTGCTGTTCAATGAATACATTCCTGTAACTTGAAATTTAAGATGTATGCTGTATTCAGTGTACACTTAGATCCAATATAATAATTTATAGTTTGCTTGCAGGCTTTATATAATATTTGTCCCTACTTTGTTTAATGTGTCCTTGTAATCAATTAACTATTTATTATGTTATGACATGAACAGCATGAAAGAGAATTAATTAATGAGTAATGAACCATTCTGTATGCATTTACATTTGTAAAAATTGCAACAGCAAGATGGAGAGAAGATGGATACATTTGAGTGAAAGTAACTTTTTAACATAGATTAGGTACACTATGAAACTCAAATTATTAGGTTCGCAAAAATGTATAGAATCTCTGATCATGAGAATTCACAATGGGATAAAGTTTCCATATGTGGCAGGAAAAACTTCTAAACAATAAAATGTGGAATCCGAGTGCGTCTGGATATTTTCTATGGGAATCACTCCACACACAGTTTGCATGCAGATCCAGAATACATCAATACTGGTACCATGAGAAGTGACCAACTGGGTGTGTGATGTCAGGTGAATATGCAGATCAGGGAAGTGAAGTTCTAGACTATTCCTCCTCTGCATACAACAGAGCTTTGTTCTACAGAAATATGGCATATAGAGTTGCTTTAAGGAGACCAATACTTCAGGCTCTAAAACTTCCCTGCTGTTGGCCACCATTCAAATGCCTCTCAATACAGAAGATATCATATGCTGTGCCCAAAATACTGCCCCAAACTGTCACACTTGGTGCTTGTCCTTAATGCTGCCCAACAATGGAGCCTGGTCACCATGGTGGTGTCTAACACAAACATAACCATCACAGTGCAACAAGTTGAAGTGGGATTATCCAAAAACAGCACATTTTTCTGCTGAAGATACCAACCATAGCAGTCATATGCTCATTGAACCCTGTGCCATTTGTGGTTTTTTAACAGTAGAAGTTAACACAATGGCACGTGTGTTGCCGGTCTAACAGTGTTACAAACCCAATGTTCAATGACCAAGCATTCTGTCCCATTTGAACTAAGTCAAATACTGATATTGTGCTACATGATGTTTGCAAGGCACTTGTCAACTGATTTCATGTTCTCACTCCATTTACCAGGTCTTCCTTACTAATGTTTATGCGACACTGCCCATCTGCCCACACAAGAGAATGCACTGCTAGGCTTGTGTGTGTGTGTCATTTATTTGCAACTGTACTCACATATTGCTCATACATTGTTCCCAATATAATCTGACCATTCCAATAAAGTTTTACATTAAACTCCTAAATTGCAATGCAGGCAACTTTTTCCTTTTGGCTCTGATCAATGATTGCAAGGAGTCTAAGTTGTATCATTAAAAATGGACAAAGTGAGGAAACACTACAAACATCTATTGCTGATTGATATTTGTTGCATTAACACATATAACACCATGGATAATTAACTTGTTTTAAACTACTGCTCCTTTTCTAGAGTAAGTGCATACATTCAAATGCATGATTCTAAAGACACTCAAACACTGTGACTAGGGGTGGCTGTTTTGGTGTTTTGTATGATGTATTTACACTATAAAAAAGAGTGGTAGCTTAGAAGCCCATCTGTCTCTTTTCTTACATTAACAAAGCATCATATATTAATCGGTTGTAGGTGACTTGTTGTTCTATTTGCATTTTAATTTTTTGTTTCTAAGCTGGAATTTCCATTATTGTAGTTGTAAACTTGTATTATTGTAACTAATAAGGTCCTATACATTTAATTAAAATTATATTTTCTTTTAACAATATTATGAAAAGGAAAGTTCCTACTCACTATATAGTGGAGATGCTGAGTTGCAGATAGGTGCAACAAAAAGCCTGTCACAAATAAGATTTTGGCCAGCAAGGCCTTCATTCAAAAAAATAGACAACTCTCTCTCTCTCTCTCTCTCTCTTTCTCTCTCACTCTATCTCTCAATTCACACAAATGTGACTGCAGTCTCTGGCAACTGAAGCCACAGACTGCAGTCATGTGTGTGTGTGTGTGTGTGTGTGTGTGTGTGTGTGTGTGTGAGATCTGTTTTTGATGATGGCCTTGCTGGTCAAAAGCACAGTCTTTTTGTTGTGCCTCTCTGTGACTCAGCATCTCTGCTATATGGTGAGTAGCAACTTTCTTTTTCATAATATTGTTACATTCCAATGTTTGATATTTTCTTTTAAAGTTTTTGATAATTTGAGATTAGTGCATCTAGTAACAAAAATAAATTCAGATAAGTTTCATAATGGAAGTATCGTACATTTCATTTATAGTGACTAGTAGAATAATGCAGCAGATGAGGGTGCTAATTACATAGCTTCAATATTTTTGCTTTCATAGAGTAAAGTACAACAACTGACAAACCTTATTTTTGCCTTACTTAGGTTTACATACAATGTTTGATGATGAATATTCAACTACTCATTAGATATTCTAAGTACCTAATTCAAAGGTCTGCCTCCTCTGTACATTACATATCTTTTGTCTTTAACATTAGAACCTCTTGTAAGACTCTTACATTTACCACAGAAATTGCATCAAAAGTTTAGATATTCATAGGGAAATGTTGAGTACTATGCACTGACAATACTTACCTTTCTAATTAATTCCACCACAAGGAATTTTTTGATCAGCAGAAATTCCTGCTTACTGCGGAAAGAGTATTTTGTTACAAATGATGAATTGGTTAAAGGATCAATGTATACATAATGTGTCAGTATTCTTTACATTGTATGTTTAGGATCCAAAGTATTAAGCAATATCCCAACTGTCTTCATATTATTTGTATAATACATGCTGACATTCTTGATAAAACAATGATTTTCAAAATGATTTCATACAATATTCGCCCTCTTTTTGATAATAGTTTTCTGACCAATACTTAATTTACATGAACATATAGCATAAGGTGGCAGAGACATTAATTTCACAGTTGTAAGAAAATATTTTGACTACTATTTTGCATTTTTATGCATCACTTTTTGCTTTACACCCCACTGCTTATTTTTGAGATTGTTTAACGGCAGCTTGAAAAATATTGATGTATTTCTGGAAGCAATGCAGTGTTCTTATTTTTTTCTTTTTAAAAACAACAGGCACAACAGACTGATCCGATATGAGGAGCGTGATGCACATGGCAATGTGAAAGGGCATTATGGATTCTATGACAAAAGTGGTAAACTGCATATAGTCAATTACTCTGCTGATCCCCATACAGGGTACCATGCACAGCCTGGAGTTGTTGGATAATATGATCTCATTAACAACAAATACCACAGGAAAACAGTGTGCCAGCAAATTTGGAGTTGTGGTCTGTTACTATACTCAAGCTGATGGTGCTCGTAATACCCAGCATAATTGTGAAATATTTATTTCTCAAGTGTTTTGCAAAATCTTGCTGATATTCTCCCCAACAAAACTTATAATCAGTGGTCCATTTAGTATTTTACTGCAAAAGTTTTAAGGCCAGTTGTAATACAGGTTGTCTGATTCAGGACATCCAAGGTTTTTTTTCTGTTATCCAAGTGACATTCCTCCAACAATGAATGGATTTTGCTAAACTGTTACAGTCTCCTTCTGAGTGAACATCCTATATAGATGTTCATATTGGCATTATCATGACTATTTCTCAACATATGTGCACACTGAACATCCCACTAGCAATCATGAAAACAATTATCATACTTATAATCTAATTGGAAATTTAAGAATGAAATAGTCCAGTGAACAAATGCACTATATCAGTGACATTACAAATTGCACACATCTAAGTATGAAATCATCAGTTTTGTCTTCCAGCTGCAAGATTACAGTGTACATTTGAAGAGTGATGTGAAGTTCTTTTTTTATATTTTTGTATTTTCTTATACATTTTTTATAAATAAGTCTAGTCTCTAACTTGTTATCTTGTTGAGTTTTGTAAACTTCTGTGTAGCATGTTAAAGCATTGTGCAAACATGTCTGATTAAATTATGAAGTTTTTATTTGTTGCAGAGATAACTGTTTTATTGTATCCCCTATCCAAAAATTATCCATCATCTAGACATTAATAGTTCTAATTGTTTTCTTGAGGTTGAATGGAATTCCATTGAAATTCAAATATGCTGAAACAGAGTTCCAAGCAATTTTTACAACTGCAAGATGTCTCTTATTATGGTCAGAAAAGTGAAATAATATGGGATATGACTCAAGAATTCTCACACTGCATCAAATAATTAAAACACTCAAGGGATACCGTGTGAGGAAAATGTTTAGTTGCCCATGTCTTGTGACACACACTAACACCACCTTCTGTAAAAGGAGAACTGTGAAGTACCTTTCAAACATTTAGTTATTCTTGACTGAGTTAAATTCCCTGGAAGAGGAATATCAGTATGAGTGCTTTACTGTGATGAATGTTGCATCATACAGAGTTTCTTACAGTGGCAAATAATGACAGTGTGAATGCAGACTGTTCAGTATAGGTCTTTGTTTTTATACTAATGTTGTGGTACAAATAAACATCATCATATTGTGTTTAACAATAACTGTTCTGACTTATAATACTGTGATTTACTGTAATTGAAGCAGCTCTATGATACATTCATTCTTTTGTTCATCGCGTTCTATAGGTCACATAAAGAAGAACATTCAGGGATGCACACAAATTTGAGGTGTATATTAGCAAAAGACTAGGAAGTCACATTAAGCTAATCTGCATATTGTATTAACAATAGATTACCACTATATTGTTTGAAATTATTTACACAAGTCATACATTTGATTGGGTGAAACGGAAAGAAAGCTGATACTTTAAAATGTTGCTGCGTTCTCAGTTACTGTAAACTGGAGTTGCTTGAACGACTTCAGAAGTTTCAAGTGTTTTCAGTAAAAGAAATTTACATTGTGGAACTTACATTTATCTTTCACATGATGTCTTATTATGTACTAAACATCACCAGGTGACTTTACTGCACTTTTATTAATTTTATTTTTTTATTAATTGTTTTTTAGCAACTCAAGTTGCTCACAGTTGATGGATATGTTTGAGCTACTCATTTAAAATACATGTGTGACTCAAGTCAGAATTTATATGTAGCTGCTCGAGACTCAAACATTAAACACACAAGCATTAAATACACATGGCGAAAACTGAAAAACCGGGTACCGGTACAGGAAAAAAGCATACGCAAATGGACAATCAGATAAAAAGTGTCAGTCTCAAAGTGAAAGTACCACCCACAAAAAAACAGACAGTTATGGACCATTATATAACAAAAAATAAGCCCAACGAAAGTCATAACAACACACTAAGTCGAATTTCAAGCCATAAAATGCAGCAACAAGGCAGTCGTTAATGGACAGATGGGTGAAAAAGGAGGGGAAAAAGTGAAAATTGGGAACATTTTGACAGAAGAAAGGCAGGAACCCACAAACAGTGAACCAGCAAGCCACATGGCAAACACCATGACCATCCCATGAATACATGAGGATTTTTTACCACTAAGTACACTACCTCAAATAGTGAGGTAAGTGGTCAAGCAAGGAATGATTCCATCCCTGTCCCTAATTTTAAATTACCCCATAAAATGTTCAGTTGCTCCTGAATAAACTAAATGAAATAGCAATAATATTAAATGGTCTAAATGAAATTTCTGTACTATGCTTTACAGAACACTGGCTCAAACAAGATATGTTACAGCAAACATACCTTCCTTAGTTCAAAGTTGCAAGCAGGTTTTGTAGAAAATAACGACTTGTATGTATGTTAAAGAAAATATTGAATTCAATAGTGTAACTAAATACCATAAACTGTCCTGTGAAAAAGATATAGAACTCTCTATTGCTGAATTACCAAGGCAAAATACAGTTATTATTTGTGTATACAAGTCACCAGATGGAGACAAAAACATGTTTTATAATCACATGGAGGAACTCTTGGAAGAAATTCATTCTCCCAAGAAAAATATAATTATATGTGGTGACATTAATATTAATTTCTCGAAATCCAATAAATTCAGAGAGGACAATATAAATTTACTACAATCATTCAACATCAGTCCAACGGTAACTGAACCAACATGAGGAACACCTACCTCTGTATCTATTATTGATCAGATCTTGATAAATACGTACAAATATGCCTATAACACACAAGTTGTAAACATGGGTTTTAGCGATCACTATGCCCAAATTCTTGCAATGAATGTTTCAGGACATCAAATTCCCAGTCGAATACAACACACTGTAAGGAATTTCAGTATAAAAAATGTGGAATATTTTTGTTCTCTCCTAGAGGGTGAAAGTTAGAAAGATTTATATGACTGTAATGAGACGAATGAGAAATATGATAAGTTTATGGCTACATTGAAACATTTTATTTGAAATGGATTTTTCCAAGGAAACAACTATGTTGAACTCTACTCAAAAAACAAACAAGTGGATTGCAAAAGGGATAAGGATATCATGTCAAAATAAAAGGAGATTGTGTGAGTACTCCAAGCATAATACCAGTCCTGACTTTATTGCATATTTCAAAAGATACAAAAGAATACTAACACGAGTTATTTCAGAAGCAAAAAACCTAGAAAATGACAAAATATTGTATGATTACAAGAATAAAACTAAAGCAACCTGGCAAATTATAAGGAAAGAAATGGGTACCAGGCCAGTTAATCACAGTAATATAGAGCTGATTATGAATAAAAATAAACTAACTGATCCCAAACATGTTGCTAGTGCTTTCAACAATTATTTCTCAAATATAGCACAACAGCTAATAAGTACACACCATGACAAACAGCCAACCAGTCACTCAGATCAAAAAATTCATTCAAACACATTATTCTTGTATCCAGCAACACCTGAGGAACTTTCAAGAATCCTAAAAGAATTACCTAATAAATATTGAATGGGTGTTGATGAAATACCAGATGCTATTATCAAAGGTAGTGCAACATTTATTGTGGGACCACTAACAGACATAGTAAATTCATCTTTCGAGAGTGGTGTATTTCGAAATAATTTAAAAACTGCACAAGTAACACTTTGCATAAGAATGGTGAAAAAAGTGATATTGATAATTATAGACCACTTTCAGTTTTGTCAGGCTTCACCAAAATTATGGAAAAAATGTTCCTTAGAAAATTAACAGTTTTCTTAAATAAAGAGAGGCTGACTCCCAACATAGGTTCAGAGCTGGAAAGCCAACTCAGTCAGTAATTTTTGCTTTCTTAAATGAAGTATTAAAAGCAGTGGATGATAAACAACATGTACCTGGGATATTTCTGGATCTAAGTAAAGCCTTTGATGTAACTGATCATGGCATTCTCTTGCGTAAATTAAGTAATTATGGAATTAAAGGCCCGTCTGAGAAGTGTATCCAGTCGTACCTAGTAATCATCAGCAGATTACAGAAATAAAACACGAAGATAATGAAACACAAAAAATTTCTAGTTTTTACAGTGATGAGCAGAAAATCAAGTATGGAGTCCCACAAGGGTCAGTTCTAGGACCTGTCCTATTTCTACTGTATGTAAATGACTTGCCTAGTAAAATACAAGATGGAAACACTGTAATGTTTGCAGATGACACTAATATTCTAATTAAATCACAGAATGAGGAAAATCTGCAGGAGACTGCAGTATCAGCTTTGCCTACCTTAACACACTGGTTCCAGACCCACAGGCTCATTATAAATTCTGAAAAAACTGTGGCTGTTACCTTTCATACCACACAAAACCTCCATCCTGCAAACCCTGTTTTCACTATCGAAGGAAAAAATGTGTTGAAGGTCGGTCATACAAAATTTCTAGGTGTTCATGTTCAGGCAGATCTGAAGTGGGAGGTACACCTAAGCAATTTAAATAAGAGACTGAATTCACTAGCATATGCTGTTAGAATCCTCACTCAAAATTAAGCTGCTCATCAGTGCTGACAATGTATCATTGCAGTATACAGTCACTACTTATGTACGGAATAATTGTTTGGGGGAATTCCACAAATACTACAATAACATTTAAAATACAGAAAAAGATTGTCAGGGTGATAAAAAAAGCTAAATGTAAGGATTCCTGTAGACCCCTTTCTAAAACTCTGAAAATATTGCCACTGCCTTGCTTGTATAAATACGAAATAGTAATTTTCACAAAATAGAGCATCTTAAAAAAGGAAAATCTCTTCAAACACAGCTATGATATACACACATATGAAACCAGACAGAAGATGAACCTACACAGTAACACAGTAAATACAAACTTATGCAAAAGAGGAGTGTATCATTATGGAGCTATGTTATATAACCACGTGCCTTCTTACCTAAAATGCAACCAACATTAAATGTATTTAAAATAAAGTTGAAACAGTTCTTGCTTGATTGCTGCTTCTATTCTTTGTCTGAGTTTATGGAACATCATAATAAGTAAACCTCATTTACCAAATTTCACTAATTGTCAATTCATAATATAGTTTACATTGTGCTTATCATGTCATCTCACTTAATAACTGCTATTATCACATGTAGAAGCAATGTAGTACACCAACCTACATCATTATGCATTTTTATTATATCAACAATGTAGTCAAATGACTACTGTATTGTAAACTAACTAGGTATACCACTGTCCTATATCACATGTACAAACAATGTACAAAACTGATTCTTGGGCCAATAAATAAATAAATAATTATTTTACCTTAAATGTGCAAGAATATATTTTTATTCATGATTCTTTTTTTGTAAGCTTTGAGCAAATTTTATTTCAAACATAATTTTGTTTTAATTATAACAAACATAATGTGGTATACAGAAAAAGCTACAGCAGTATGCTTTAGTGAAATTACTGTGATAGAACATGTGATGATATATAAAAGAATCAGTGTCTTCTCCTGACAACAACTGGAGCTGGTAATACTTCCATGAAATCTTCTTTTTAAGGTTCCATTCATCATCAATTGCAGGTTTTACTCATTATGTTAAAGAAATAATCACAGTTCACTCCTTTTGTTAAAAACAAAATTCACTAACCATCTTCCACAATGGAGTTGAAAAACTTATTGTCCCAAAATGAAGTCCCAACTTCCAAATCATTGTTAATATTAGCAGGTTGACTGTCTCCCTGATTAATACCTGTGCTGGTATCTGTATTTTGAGTCACAGCATTTTTTAATGTTGAATAAGAAACATTAGTTGTTTGGAAATTTATGTCATCCACATTTTTTTAAGGTTTGTCATTGAGTCATCTGCTGCATCTCTTTGGGGTTGAAGATTCATATCTTCATTTACTTAGGTAATTTTTGAACAAATCAGACATTATTTTGGCTACATGCCCTGTTGAGCTTGGCAGTCATTTCAACACCTTTTCTGGGTTTGGAGGAACAATGCTAGTTCCTGTAATAGTCAACTGAAATAGTTTTTGAGTTTTTGGTTCCAATTTGTTAATGGGGGGTTATTTTTGGACTTCTTTTTGACTTTTGCCTTCTTATCTTAGCACTGTTTTGCTGTTAATCTCACTTCGAAAAGGATAAAAAAAGTTCCTCTTCATAACAGTAATGATCACTTGTTTAATATATTGTTCTTCCTCTGGTGATAGAGCAAGCACCTTCTAAAGAGCTGTACATACAACCTTTTGGTTTTCATTTGAGTGTGCTTCTACGAACAAAATATTTTCCTGCTGATCTTTTTATGGATAACCAGCTTGCGCTTTCTTTAAGATATCATTTTAAGCTGATATGGAATTATATTTGTATCACATACTTTCTGGCAGCCTAATATGATTCTGGGACATCACTTAACCTGCAAAATACAAAGTTTGACTGTGCTCAACATAAAATTCGCCAAGCACTTCAATTCCTTAGGCATATGGTTCAAGTATATCCAAATCTATAAAATGCAAATTTCCAGGAAAAAATATTCTTATAATTAAAATATCCTGAATTTTCTATTGGGATATTGGAAAGCGTGCATATCAGCTTTTTCACTCATTTCACAGTCACTCAACATTCTCACTAAACAATACTCATCAGATCCGTTCTCATTACTATCAACAACTACTGCTGCATTACTACTGTTAAAGAAATTTGTCAAAGTGTTTTCTTCTAATTCAAATTTTCTACTTTTTTGTTCATCTTTGTTTTCAGATAAAAAATTTTCCCAAAATTCCCTATCAAAAACTTCATTCTGTTCACTTCAGGTTGTATTCTGGGTACAAAATTTTGGTATTTCCTATTTGTTCCGCCCCTTCCCCTTCTGAAATTACTACAGTGTGCCTGATTGTAATTCCCATGTCTATTTGCCCCATTTCGCCAGGCTCCAAAAGAGGCAGGTCTTAGTTTACCGGACCACTTCTTGTTTTCAAAATTGTTACTACTGTTTCCCTGATTTTGTCCCCATTGGATATTTCTTAGTTCGAAATTCCTTTTCTCTGGTCTCTGCCTATCATTCCTCTCCCCATTTCTTCTGTCATAATTTCTGAATCTGCTATTAAAATGATCATTGAAAGCTGTGTTACTGTTATTCCTGCTATCATCAGGTCTGTCAGTACATCTGTCATTTCTCTCCCATGCTAAGTCCAATTTATCTATATAACTAAGAAATTTTTCAATTGTATCATCAGGTCCATAGAAAAGACTCCACTGTACCCTGTTTGGCAACCTACATTTTAATGCATCTATCTGGATCATATCATCCTGGTTTGTCAAGATGCACCAAAGTTTGTAATTGTTGTTCACAAAAGATTTTCATGTGTCCACTACCCAGTTTGAAATTTGGCCCATTCAAAAATTCTGACTTAATACTGGTTTACCCCATTAAACGACATTTCAGGTTTGATTGATTAGTTTGCCCATGACAAAGCCTCCCCATCTAAAAACGTTTTAAAAAATTTAATTTTCAAATTATCGTTCATTTTATTTTTGAAGTTTATCCTTAATCTGGAACATGAACTGAACTGGATGTATATTTCCCTCCCCTGAAAATGTTTTTATGTTACCATTTTTCCACAATGGACTAGAAAGATTGCACAGCAACGGAATCTTCAATTTCTTGAAATTTAGATTTGGAGTTTGAAATTTCGCCTAAACAAGTGCCTTCACCTTCTTTTAGTTGTGAAAAATTCTGATTTGCCATTTTAGTGAAATTTTGTACATTTTGGTCTGTTTTGGTGAATTTCTTTACCAAATCTTTGTTGAGCTTTTTTAATTGTAACACTTCAACAGTAGCAACTTTTTCTAAATTTTCCACGAAATCAAGCCTCTCTTCGAATTTTTGGTATTCCTGTTTTAAGGTAACAATTTCCCCTTCTATAGTTGACACAGTTTTGGTATTCTCGTCTACTTTCTCCCAGCATCTATCTAAACTCTCCTTTGTCTCGCAAATTTCGGTTCTATGGTTGTCTAATTTTTTATCGATAGAATCGAGAAAAGGTTTTTGTTCATCAATTGATCTTTTTTGTTGTTCCATTAACTGACCTAACCTCTCTAGGGCTAATACATTTGATTCAAATCCACGAAAGAGTGAACATACACTACTCTGAACACTATCCTCTCCGATCTCATTGTCTCAATTAACTACATTATTGTCAGAAATATCTACACTATTTTGCACGTTTCCATTAACCTTCCCATTATTGTCAACTTCCCTATTGTTGTTAACCTCCCTACTATCCTCCATAATAACAATGCAGATGAAAAAACGATTTCCAAAAGTAAAAATTCGAATAAGTTTTGTACTTACAGTTGGTTCCCCAAGTTACATTTTAACATAAGTATCATTAAGTCCTTTGTAGTGTTACTATCTTTCTTCATTGTTCTGTTCTCGGAAAAATGGAATATTATTTCAACAAGTCGGTCAACTCTGAAACAAAATACAAGATTAGTTTACAGAATTACACTGCATCCCAGCTCCATACACCATTTATAAGATTACTATGCGTCATTTTACTTATCATAGCTGGCAGTCTGCCATGGCAGAAGACCAGGAAAACAGCTACTATAAAAATAATAAAAAATAAAAAATAAAAAAAACTATAAAGCTATTTTTAAATAATTAATCCAGTATTATGTTTCCGCTGAAAATTTATTACAATCACAAGTACATAAAAGCTTCTTTACAAATCTGAAATAAGTTGTAACACACTTACAATAATGAAATAAATCATGGTCAACAAGCTACATGCTTTCTGTCCAAATACACTCAAAGTACTGACCCCTTTTGCCAACATGGCTGTAACTATTTATACTTTCTTAACAATCCCGAACAATCCTCGGCATTGTTTAGTATCATTTTTTGATTAATTAACAATTAAAATTGACATAGAAAAACTGAAAATACATATATAAATGTATGTTTATTCCAGAACAGCTAGTACACAACAATATTAGTATATGTCTGATATTTTATTTGGGAATAGCTTCTCAAATATGTACTTACAATAATACATTTACATTTTGTTATTAATTACTAGAGACTTCCTTCATGGGAATTCTTACCTTCATTTACAGAGCTTCTACACATTAGTGTAATTAAGATTCCATAAGGATTTTCTTCATAACTTTTCCACAGGTACATATTTCCATATACCCCTATGTCAGAAATTACCGTTTATGGTTAAAATTTACGTGTTTAAATGGGTTTCAATTAGACTGTTACATTTCAAGTTGTAGAAGCTGGTACACCTACCTAATATCATGTAGGGCCCCTGAGAGCATGCAGAAGTGCTGTGACACGATGTTACGTGGAGTCGACTAATGTCTGAAGTAGTGCTGGAGAGAATTGACACCATGAATCCACAAACCTTCCTGGCAGATTAAAACTGTGTGCCGGACTGAGATTCGAATTCGGGGACCTTTGCCTTTTGCAGGAAATTGCTCTACTGACTGAGCTACCCAAACACAACTCACGACCCATTTTCACAGCTTTAGTTCCGTACCTCGTTTCCTACCTTCTAAACTTAACAGAAGCTCTCCTACAATGTTGCAGAACTAGTACTCCTTAAAGAATGGATATTGTGCTGGACTGGACCAACTACTTTTACTTTTCATGGACATGTATTCTACTGACTGAGTTATCCAAGTGTGTCTCATGATCCATCTTCAAGCTTTACTTCCAGTAGTACCTGATCTCCTACCTTCCAAAATTCACAGAAGTTCTCCTGCAAAACTGTAATATGATGAATGCCCTGACAGGAACAAAACAACTGAAAGATATGAGAAATGAAATGGGGTCCACTATCGGAAACTAATGCAAGCCCTCAATAGAAAAAAACCTCAAAAGCGTACAAATTGTGATATCAGCTAACATTGATGCACATGGGAGAATTTAAGGAAACCAGGAAAATGCATCCCTAACCAAGAGCCACAGGAATTCAAGAAGGAGCCCACTAAATCTACATGAATGTGTTCCTGTGGCTGGTGGAGGGTGGGCCAGGGATGCCCTGGGAGCTGCCTGCTATCAGCCACACTTCTCACAAGTTGCAACAAAACAGACAATTTTTCCATCAATTTCTGGCCAAAAAACATGTCTCCAACCTAACAGTTTAGTGCATGAAACTCTCCAATGGCCCTGGTGAGAAAGATGTATAACCTCATGCTGTAGTGTGGTGGAACTTTGGGAGAGAGGTCTTCTGTGAACAACAGAAAAACACCATCAGAAACACAGAGGCAAAACCATATGGAAAAATAATTGCACAGGGGAGTCTATTGAACAAACTGAACCAACTGGCAGAGATCTAGATCAGCGGCAACAGCAGCTGCTATGCACAAGCTCGTAATGGGGAAATCCTCAACCACAGCCTGAGTTTCAGTATCAATATGGAACCAAAGCTTTTCTTAATTATCAAAGTCAGGATCAGGACCCACAGGAAGGCAGGAAAAGGCATCCACTTTGGCATGATTAGCTGTAGTGCGGCAGGGCGGTTTATCTCTTGATCACTAGCACTGAGTGAAGCAAGCTGCAAAATTAATGTCCACCTACCTCAGTATAGTGTCTGTTCACCGTCCGTTGCTCTGCATTCGTAGGGACTATGCAGATGATGTTAAAAGCAGTGTTGAAGAAAACCATCATTCATACTTACAATTGCATAGTCCATATAACTCAGGTAATAAAATAAACCTGCAAATAATATCGGGCATAAATTTTTCTAGATGGAGTTTTTACTGAGTTTAACAAAGGCGATGTTGGCCTGATATATTCGATGATGCCCTTTGGCTACACCGACTAAATGATCCTTCTAAGAAATACCAGATTAAGATAACCTGAAGGTGCCAATCTAAGGCGAAACATGTAGGTGAAAAATAAAAAACTAAAATTGCAGCCAAGACTGTTTTTAACCAATACTCTTCATTTTACCAATTATTTTTTTCGGACACATCTAACATGACCTTTTCGTCTGGCAGGTAGTCCATGACTGACTGAATGCCATTGCTCTCAGGGCATATGACTCATTCCAATGTGAGGGAAAGACTTCACTCTCATCGGTTGATCAAAACAAACAGCCAGTCAGATTAATCTTTCATGATCATATTCGCGCTCAAACTGATTTACTCTAATCAACATTCACAAATGCATCTATGTCATTTCATGTTGCAAGTATTAACAAAATCTTCCACCAAACCAAATGAAGTGAAAACTAAGAGAAAACTATACTTGAAAAATACTTTAGAATCAAATTCAACCTTCAAAACCAAACGAAAGCGCTGGCAGCTTGATAGACACACAAACAAACACAAACATACTCCCAAAATTCAAGCTTTTGCAACCAACGGTTGTTTCATCAAGAAAGAGGGAAGGAGAGGGAAAGACAAAAGGATGTGGGTTTTAAGGGAGTGGGTAAGGAGTCATTCCAATCCTGGGAGCAGAAAGACTTACCTTAGGGGCAAAAAGGACAGGTATACACTCGGATATACACACATATCCATCCGCACATACACAGACACAAGCAGACATTTTGGCCTTTACAAATTTGTTTGTTTGTGTGACTATCAAGCTGCCAGCAGTTTCGTTTGGTAAGTCACATCATCTTTGTTTTTAGATATATTTTTCCCATGTGGAATGTTTCCCTATTAAGATGATGTAACTTACCAAACAAAAGCATAGGTATGTTGATAGAGACAATAACAAACACAAACACTGGCACAAAATTCAAGCTTTCGCATGGTTGCTTCATCAGGAAAGAAGGAAGGAGAGGGAAAGACAAAAGGATGTGGGTTTTAAGGGAGAGGGCAAGGAGTCATTCCAATCCCCGGAGTGGAAAGACTTACCTTAGGGGGAAAAAGGGACAGGTATACACTCGTACACACACACATATCCATCCACACATATACAGACACAAGCAGACATATGTAAAGGGTAAGAGTTTGGGCAGAGATGTCATTTGAGGTGAAAGTACAGAGACAAAGATGTTGTTGAATGACAGGTGAGATATGAGCAGCAGCAACGTGAAATTAGCGGAGGTTGAGGCCTGGTGCGTAACAGGAAGAGAGGATATATTGAAGGGCAAGTTCCCATCTCCGGAGTTCTGATACGTTGGTGTCAGTGGGGAGTATCCAGATAACCCGGACGGTGTAACACTGTGCCAAGATGTGCTGGCCGTGCACCAAGGCATGTTTAGCCACAGGGTGATCCTCATTACCAAAAAACACTGTCTGCCTGTGTCCGTTCATGCGAATGGACAGTTTGTTGCTGGTCATTCCCACATAGAAAGCTTCACAGTGTAGGCAGGTCAGTTGGTAAATCACGTGGGTGCTTTCACACGTGGCTCTGCCTTTGATCGTGTACACCTTCCAGGTTACAGGACTGGAGTAGGTGGTGGTGGGAGGGTGCATGGGACAGGTTTTACACCAGGGGTGGTTACAAGGGTAAGAGCCAGAGGGTAGGGAAGGTGGTTTTGGGATTTCATTTATATAAAAACAAAGATGATGTGACTTACCAAACAAAAGCACTGGCATGTTGATAGACACACAAACAACCACAAACATACACACAAAATTCAAGCTTTCACAACGAATGGTTGCTTCATCAGGAAATAGGGAAGGAGAGGGAAAGATGAAAGGATGTGGGTTTTAAGGGAGGGGGTAAGGAGTCATTCCAATCCTGGGAGCAGAAAGACTTACCTTAGGGGGAAAAAAGGACAGGTATACACTCGCACACACACACACACACACACACACACACACACACACACACACACACACACATATCCATCCGCACATACACAGACACAAGCAGACATTTGTAAAGGCCACACAAATGTCTGCTTGTGTCTGTGTATGTGCGGATGAATATGTGTGTGTGTGCGAGTGTATACCTGTCCTTTTTTTCCCCTAAGGTAAGTCTTTCCGCTCCCGGGATTGGATTGACTCCTTACCCTCTCCCTTAAAACCCACATCCTTTTGTCTTTCCCTCTCCTTCCCTCTTTCCTGAGGAAGCAACCGTTGGTTGCGTAAGTTTGAATTTTGTGTGTATGTTTGTGTTTGTTTGTGTGTCTATCAACATGCCAGCGCTTTCGTTTGGTAAGTTATGTCATTTTTGTTTTTAGATATATTTTTCCCACGTGGAATGTTTCCCTCTATTATATATATATTCTTTTTTTTCATTACGTCGTCTATTCTTGACACTTTGTGGGTGTTCCTATGTTTTCACTAATGAAGTAAAATGAGTATGGGTCCTAAGCACTTACACTGGAATCACAAAATGGCTCGTCACTGAGATTTAGCGTCCAGCTCTGTCTCAATCGTGGGTTCCCTCTCAGCACCTGTAATATACAGTACACCTCAGCATCCATTCTCTATCTCTACATCCTAATCCTAACACACATTTTTACTTTAGTCTGCAATTGCTGCTCTAAGGTCGAAAGCAAAGAATTCCATGAAATATTTTTTTTAAAACTTTTCTGTCCTTCACAATTTACTTCTTATTTACTCAAAGTTTTTTTTCTTTTTTTTTTTTTAAAAAAAATGAGACGAATCATAGCTCATCAAGACTCAACATCTCTTTATCTTTAGTATAAATTAATTCAATGAAAAATGAATTAACTGCTGTTAAAAAATTTTAATAGTGCATCCAAAATTGGCACTGCTACTAAAATCTTATTTTCAAAATCTGTGTGTAATTTAAGCGAGTTACTGTTACAAAAAATACTACTTCAAATTTTCTCTTTCTTCTCCCACTTTCAGAAAATCAAAATTCACTGCTTACCTTCACGCAAATAAGCTACTGTACACAAAGAACAAAATAGAACATCATATAATATCCTGCCAAGTTATCTCCACCACCATCTGCAGCTCTGAAAAACATTACTCATTACATAAATAAATACTAAATTAATGAGCGCTGAACACAATCAGCCCACCTGCTGCAGTCCAGCAGCACCTCCTCTCTACATCATACTAAAAGAGAAAACAATTTTATCACATTACTAAAATTTACTTATGTCTACTTAGTAGATTTGAGACATCTCTTACATACTACTATATATCAAAAATATCTATTCTACATAAAGTCTTTATATACTTAGGAGGTGTGGAAATCATCCTTGACAGCTTCTGCGGTTTTAGTAAAGTCCTCATATTAGACACACCTTTACCAAAGGAATACATTATGATTGGCAGAGAATACCAAAAGTCCATGTAGAAAATTTGAGCATAACCCATGCCACCTCTGTGGCTCTGCACTTCTCATATACCATATTTAAGGAATACAAGTTACTGAAATTACTAGAATCCACATAAACTAACCTCTCTGTGGCTTTCAAATCATCTCAAATATAAAAATTCTTTTTACTCAGTAGGCAGGCGATCCTCTCTTGCTTCTGACACATTACTCTTACAACATCTTTACAAGTCACAAAAACTTCTAAAATCTCTTGCAATATTACTGTACTGTCACGTTAAAGCAGACTTTTCTATCATTAACAGGCAATTCTCTCTCATCTGATTAGTCATTTTACTTTCTATTGGGACACTAACTCTCTATGTACTTTGCTCTACTCCACAAACTCTATTCCAACACTATTTACTGAGAGGGAAGAAAGAAAGATGATAGACATTGGTTCTGAATGATGAAGAGGAAGATTGACAATATGAAAAGAAATGGAAATAGCATTGTTAATGACTCAAGCACCTAGTGTTCGTCAAACACTTAGCATTGCATAGAGTGCAATGCCCTCTTAGGCTTTTTAGTTGCTGCTGTTTAATTGCTTCTCCATTATGTTGTCATTCAAATCACTGTCATTACGCCACCCCCTTGCCTCTGATAGCCCTACTTCTCTCTCTTCACCATACTCATAATAGCCTTCAATTAACTTTGCTGTCCTGCAAAGATGTATTGGCAAATCTTGAGCAACAGAAAATCTTTCTCCTTTGAAAGGAACAGTTATGATTTTATCCCATACTACAATTACCACCTCCATATTTCCAAAATCCAATTTACCTAGGTATTTTTGAAAAAAGTAGGCACCTACAAGCATCTCAACACTAAGTCCTTTAATAATCAAAGAGTTGTGCTCCAACTGAACCTCACCTAGAGCAATGGATATTATCAACACTTGCTTAACTACCTTTTTGCTTCTACCAGTGGCTACAATAATGTTTAATCCACTCACTGGCATAACAGTTACATCTTTTCTTTCAGGGAGAGCATTCACAAATTCCTGTGTTTCCATAATATTAATTCCACAACCTACAGGTAGCCTCTCATCTGTTCTGCAGTACTGATCCATCCCCCCCCCACCTCCTGATCTGAGTCTTCACTTCCAGTATTTAGTTCCTTCTTAATATGGTTCCTGCGATCTTTATTTGGGCTTTCCCTTCACTAAAACTACAGCATTTACTGCATAACCAAATTGTTTTGGAGTGTCATTCTCCTCTACCCTTCTATTTTCTATTATGCTACCCCCATGGTGTTTAGTAGGTACCTTCTTAATAAAGGGCGTCACTAGCGGCCTTAACTTATGTGATTTCAGTCTGCAAATGCTAGTTTCATTACAGACTGCTAACAGTTTTCCTCCTGTGTGACGTCACTGCCTCTGACGTTTCTGTCAGCTGTTGGGCCGCACCTACCTGTTATGTTACCAGACTGGATCTGATGGCAATCAAAGGATTGTACACAGTCATTGAACCTACTTCCATCAGTACCTCCTCTCCCTCTGTATCTATCCCAGTAACCATTACCCCTTTGTACTCCTATTCTGGTTACATTGACTTCGCCTCTGTTGTCAATTGCCCTAACGGGATGCCTATACTCTATTCTGCTTTTTTCCTCTTCTTCTAAGATGTTTTCTACTCACTCAAGATAATGAATAAACTGGTAAATGTCATCCCTAGGTGCAGAAAAGACTTATTTCGCCAATACAGCGGCAACTTTTCGATCCCCATAATAATTTGTTCTGTTTCAACTTTGGCATTTAAATATGGTAAAGTCGTAACCCACTTTTGCACAAGCCTTTTAATACTGTCTCCCTTGGGATTGTATTTTTCCCCTGACCAAAATTTATTCAAAACTTCCATTTGCTTTCTTTTTCCCCAATATTCATTGAAAACAACTTGTTTGAAATCTGCTAAACTGTCATATTTGTCAGAAGCTAAATTCCCCCAGATTCTAGCTTCTCCCATTAGATTAGAGGTTATGAATGCAATATTTTGTTTGTCACTCCATACTGTAGGTAACACATCTTCAAAGTCACTCCAAAATTCTTTAGATGAACATTATTTTTTGGTTCAAATTTCAAAAATTGTCACTGGGTTATATATGAAATTTCAGATAATTCTACTACTATACCATTAATTACTACACAACCACTATGGTTATTAACATTTTGCTCTACTCAGTTTAGTCTACCCTCATGCTCACATAATTGCTCATTCACACTGGTACTGAATTTCTGGATACCAGTTTCTATGTTAGTAATTTTACTAGCCACTTTGTACCAAACTTTGCACACACATCTTTCCCTTCTTTGATTTTACTTGCTTATACAATGTGACTTTCCTTACAGTGCTTTTCTAGATTATGAACCTAATCATTAACTTTGTCTAATTCTAAATGTAACTGTTGCTCATGGGGTGGAATCAGAGCTAACTATTTATAGTATTGTTCCCAGAACTGATCGCAGTCCTCTGGTTTGGAGCCGAGTGGAAGGCTTAAACCAGAGACTCAGACGATTCTGCGGAGATCTGGGGTGCAAATTTCTTGACCTCCGCTATCGGGTGGAGAAATGTAGGGTCCCCCTGAATAGGTCAGGCGTGCACTACATGCAGGAAGCGGCTACAAGGGTAGCGGAGTACGCGTGGAGTGCACATGTGGGTTTTTTAGGTTAGAGAATTCCCTCCCTAGGCCCGACAAGACGCCTCCTGAGATGCGGCAAGGTAGGAGTTGGCAAAATGCAACAGGGAATAACAATATTAATGTGCTAATAGTAAACTGCAGGAGTGTCTATAGAAAGGTCCCATATCTGCTCTCATTAATAAACGGTCACAACGCCCATATAATACTAGGGACAGAAAGTTGGCTGAAACCAGACATAAACAGTAATGAAATCCTAAACTCAGATTGGAATGTATACCACAGAGACAGGGAATAACAATATTAATGTGCTAATAGTAAACTGCAGGAGTGTCTATAGAAAGGTCCCATATCTGCTCTCATTAATAAATGGTCACAACGCCCATATAATACTAGGGACAGAAAGTTGGCTGAAACCAGACGTAAACAGTAATGAAATCCTAAACTCAGATTGGAATGTATACCACAGAGACAGGCTGGACAGTGAAGGGGGAGGCGTGTTTATAGCGATAAGAAGTGCAATAGTATTGAAGGAAATTGACGGAGATCTGAAATTTGAAATAATTTGGGTGAAGGTCACACTTAAAGCAGGCTCAGACATGGTAATTGGATGTCTCTATAGGCCCCCTGGCTCAGCAGCTGTTGTGGCTGAGCACCTGAAGGATAATTTGGATAATATTTCGAGTAGATTTCCCCACCATGTTATAGTTCTGGGTGGAGATTTTAATTTGCCGGATATAGACTGGGAGACTCAAACGTTCATAACGGGTGGCAGGGACAAAGAATCCAGTGAAATTTTTTTAAGTGCGTTATCTGCAAACTACCTTGAGCAGTTAAACAGAGAACCGACTCTTGGCGATAACATATTAGACCTTCTGGTGACAAACAGACCCCAGCTATTTGAAACAGTTAACGCAGAACAGGGAATCAGCAATCATAAAGTGGTTACGTTACTGCATCGATGATTTAAGCCGTAAATAGAAATATTAAAAAAAGGTAGGAAGATTTTTCTGTTTAGCAAAAGTGATAAAAAGCAGATTACAGAGTACCTGATGGCTCAACACAAAAGTTTTGTCTCAAGTACAGATAGTGTTGAGGATCAATGGACAAAGTTCAAAACCATCATACAATATGCGTTAGATGAGTATGTGCCAAGCAAGATTATAAGAGATGGAAAAGAGCCACCGTGGTACAACAACCAAGTTAGGAAACTGCTGTGGAAGCAAAGGGAACTTCACAGCAAACATAAACATAGCCAAAGCCTTGCAGACAAACAAAAATTACGCGAAGTGAATTGTAGTGTGAGGAGGGCTATGCAAGAGGCGTTCAATGAATTCGAAAGTAAAGTTCTATGTACTGACTTGCCAGAAAATTCTAAGAAATTTTGGTCTTATGTCAAAGCGGTAGGTGGATCAAAACAAAATGTCCAGACACTCTGTGACCAAAATGCTACTGAAACAGAAGATGACAGACTAAAGGCCGAAATACTTAATGTCTTTTTCCAAAGCTGTTTCACAGAGGAAGACTGCACTGTAGTTCCTTCTCTAGATTGTTGTGCAGATGACAAAATGGTAGATATCCAAATAGACAACAGAGGGATAGAGAAACAATTAAAATCACTCAAAAGAGGAAAGGCCGCTGGACCTGATGGGATACCAGTTCAATTTTACACAGAGTACATGAAGGAACGTGCCCCTCTTCTTGCAGCGGTGTACTGTAGGTCTCTAGAAGAGCGTAGCGTTCCAAAGGATTGGAAAAGGGCACAGGTCATCCCTGTTTTCAAGAAGGGACGTTGAACAGATGTGCAGAACTATAGACCTATATCTCTAATGTTGATCAGTTGTAGAATTTTGGAACACGTATTATGTTCGAGTATAATGACTTTTCTGGAGACTAGAAATCTACTCTGTAGGAATCAGCGTGTGAAACCCAGCTCGTGCTATTCGCCCACGAGACTCAGAGAGCCATAGACACAGGTTCACAGGTAGATGCTGTGTTTCTTGACTTCCGCAAGGCATTCGATACAGTTCCCCACAGTCGTTTGATGAACAAAGTAAGAGAATATGGACTATCAGACCAATTGTGTGATTGGATTGAAGAGTTCCTAGATAACAGAACGCAGCATGTCATTCTCAATGGAGAGAAGTCTTCCGAAGTAAGAGTGATTTCAGGTGTGCCACAGGGGAGTGTCATAGGAGCATTGCTATTCACAAATATACATAAATGACCTTGTGGATAACATCAGAAGTTCACTGAGGCTTTTTGCGGATGATGCTGTGGTGTATTGAGAGGTTGTAACAATGGAAAATTGTACTGAAATGCAGGAGGATCTGCAGCGAATTGACGCATGGTGCAGGGAATGGCAATTGAATCTCAATGTAGACAAGTGTAATGTGCTGCGAATACATAGAAAGATAGTTCCCTTATCATTTAGCTACAAAATAGCAGGTCAGCAACTGGAAGCAGTTAATTCCATAAATTATCTGGGAGTACGCATTAGGAGTGATTTAAAATGGAATGATCATATAAAGTCGATCGTCGGTAAAGCAGATGCCAGACTGAGATTCATTGGAAGAATCCTAAGGAAATGCAATCCGAAAACAAAGGAAGTAGGTTACAGTACGCTTGTTCGCCCACTGCTTGAATACTGCTCAACAGTGTGGGATCTGTACCAGATAGGGTTGATAGAAGAGATAGAGAAGATCCAATGGAGAGCAGCGCGCTTCGTTACAGGATCATTTAGTAATTGCGAAAGCATTACGGAGATGATAGATTAACTCCAGTGGAAGACTCTCCAGGATAGACACTCAGTAGCTCGGTACAGGCTTTTGTTAAAGTTTCGAGAACATACCTTCACTAAAGAGTCAAGCAGTATATTGCTCCCTCCCACATATATCTCGCGAAGAGACCATGAGGATAAAATCAGAGAGATTAGAGCCCACACAGAAGCATACCGACAATCCTTCTTTCCACGAACAATACGATACTGGAATAGAAGGGAGAGCCGATAGAGGTACTCAGGTTACCCTCCGCCACACAACGTCAGGTGGCTTGCAGAGTATGGATGTAGATGTAGATGTAGATGTAGATGTTGGTTGTCCTCAGCAACTTGCTCAATCTGTGTAGTTAGTTCACTTTTCACTGTTGCAATAGTAGTGTTACATTCTTGTCTAACCAGATTAATCTCACTTTTCATATTATTACTAAACAAAGCCATATTATTTTTCCAAGTATCCCTCAAATTAGAAATTTTATCCTCCATTTTGATTTCCATCTCAACTGACAGATTGTTAAACCCTTGGTTAACCTCCGACATTAACCCCTCTATTTCAGTGAGAAATTCATTTATTTCAGAACTTAAGGAAGTTTTTATATCTGAACCCATTTTATTAATTTTGGAATCCATATGTTTTATTTTTTCACCAATATCAGAACTCAATAATGTTTTAATTTTGTTACCCATTCCACTTATTCTACCATTACGTTCTGCCCCCATTTCCTTTACATGTGTCAAAATATTTGCTAATATTTCAGAAACACTATCCTTTGGAACACTAGTAACTGACATTGATTCCTGTTTTGTTTTTGGAATAGCTACAGGCATTAATAGGACACTAGGTTCTGATACATTGTGCTCACTATCAGTCCCATAATTAGCATACCTTGAGTCTGCCAAAATACTACTAGTATTTGCTTGTGACACATCAGAACTGAAACCACTACTCATGGAATCATCTACATACTCTACATAACATAAATGTACCTTTAGTTTTTCATCTACTAGTTCCTGATTACTTTCTGCCATAATGCCAAGTTTTTTGGCACACACACACAAACAATGAAGTAGAACAACACTTACCTTTTCTTCCTTGTGATCTGCATGGCAAGGCGATACAGCGCATCCATTCTCCAGGCCCTGCTTCCACCGATCCAGATTATGGGCCACAGCTGCCAACTGCTCCAGCGACCAGTGGTCTGCCATAGCATGACGTCACCTCACGTAGTCTGCCGTCAGTACCAAAGTCTGTTGCCTCGTTCCACTCGTTGTCATATTTTCGACACAGGTTCAGTTGCACATGTGTCTTTGGTCCTATATTCCAGTTCTCCCTTTTTTTTCTTTTCTCACATGTGTGTGAACGGTTTCAAGTTCAATTAAACACTACTGCTTCTTCCAAACTCTGTATTGTACTATTAATTCCTGGCCGATCAGCACCAATACAAACCAAACGCAATATAAAAGCCTTTTCCTCATTTTATAAATAATTTTATTGGACATGTCTAATATGACCTTCTCATCCAGCAGCTAGTCCATGACTGACTGAATACCATTGCTCTCAGGGCATATAACTTATTCTAATGCACGAGAAAGACTTTACTCTCATTGGTTGATCAAAGTGAATAGCCAATCAGATTAATCTTTCATGATCGTATTCACACTCAAACTGCTTTACTCCAATCAACATTTGCAGATCCATCTACATCATTTCATGCTGCAAGTATTAACAAAATGTTCCACCAAACCAAATGAAATGAAAACTAAGAGAAAACTATACTTGATATATACTTTAGAACTGATTATCCTCTTACTACCTTTCTGGCTGCCTTGTTACAAAAGCAAATGCTCATAGACATATGTCATCCACCAGATAGGGGGATTCACAGTGTTTTCATGACGTCCTGGTGGTGTAACACTTGCTAGTTACGTAAGGTGTAATACAATATAGAATTGAAATTTAACGTACGTCCCACACAGACGCTCACATTCACTCTCATTTACTCTCACCCTAACACAAAATATAAACATTAACTTTTAAACTGTTATTTTCATTATGAATGAAAAATTATCGAAAGTTTAGAATTGAAAATCTTTACAAAATAAATCATCTCACTAAGAGTGCTACTACTGTTTTCAAATAATAAAAGAAATATAAACTGTTATTATTACTATCTGAATCTATTTTCTTAAGTGTCGGTTAAGTATTTTTTTGATAGGTTTTTTATACCTCTGAAATTGTTATTGGTAGCTGTATCAAATTTCGACACAAAGCTTGTCTGAATAATAAAAGTTCATGTACCAAATTTGGAATAAAACATCTAATATTTAACGTAGTTATTTAGTTTCTCAGGTGAGCTGAATAAGTGATTTTAGTATATGCCACAGTGAGCGTTCTCATGGGCCACTTTAGCGACAGGTGGGGCTATGAGACATACAGCAGGCCACATGCCGGCCACCACCAAACACTACTATACTGCGGTCTCCCAAAACAGCTTGCCATATCATAACAAACTTACTGCAAAAATCTGCAGTCACATAATAGCTGTGACGCTATGGTAGGTCAAAAGTAAATCTTATGATTGTAGCAAGACAAGGACAGTGCCTAGTGTTGTAGGTGGTGTGCTGCCTTGTCAGGCAAGGAAGTGTGAGGGTTAAACAATGAAACCAAGGGTTTATGGCCAGTAATAACGTGAATTATAGAACCATACAAAAAAACATGAAATTTCCAGAGAGCATAGACAATGGCAACAGCGTCTTTTTCCAGCTGAGAGTAATGCTGATGGGCTGGAGTGAGAGATTTAGAGGCGAAAGCAACAGGTCATTCCAAGCTGTTGGCATATCATAGTGCTAGGACTGCACTGAGGCCAAACTGTGAGATGTCAGTTGTCAAGACTATGTTCTGATCTGGAGAGAAAGCGTGCATTGGGTGGGTCAATGGTTGAGCATAAACATGACAACAGAGATATCGTCTGGCAGAGGGTGATAATCCTGTAAGACCCTGACCCCAAATAAACAATAGAAGGTTGAAGAAACTGAGATTCTGCAATGGTACATGTAAGACTGCAGACTGTAAGACAGAAATAATTGCACAAATTTTTCAAGTGATTGGCCATAGAGGGGCTCCTGACAACAATATCATCCAGATAATTAATGTAACACAGGACAATCATAGCCCGTTGCTCTAAAAATCATTGTAAAATAGTGGGGGCACTAGCCACACCAAAAGGAAGGCACAAATATTGGGACCAAAAGGAATATTCAAAACTAGAGCTTGTCAAGACTCTTCACCATGGGACCCTGCAAATACACTTCAGGCAAATCAATTTTATAAAAGTGCTGACCACGCAATATCATCACCAACAGTTCCTCCTGGTGTGGGAGAGGATATGTATCTATTATCAACTGCATGTTAAAATTCCACTGTAAACGTGTGAGAGGAGGGAAGCAGTTTAATTATCACTGATGCTGAGTAAGAATGAAATATACAGTTTCTGGAGTTTATAGGACTTGTGTACAGCCACTTTGGTTGCACAAAATTATGTGCAAAATTTTGTGGAATATCTGGTTGACAATTATTTTATACTTTTACATTTTTGTTTTTATTCCTATGACATTTCTGTCTGATGAGAGCACTTCTTCTCAGACGTTTTAAATCATGGTGTGATTACATGTAATCTACGTAACTTTTTATTCTGATGAAAATTGTCCTAGTGCAATCAAAACCATGCTCAATTGACAACATTTTGTGCAAGCAAAGTGGCTGTATATACATCCTATAATTAAATAGCATACAGTTGCTGGATCACAGCCAATCAAATGTTTAAAATTTCTAGTTTCTGGAGTTCTATCTATAATTGCTCAGTGGTAATAGTAGATTCTCAACCATACCATCAGAGCAACTTAATAGTTTGGGCCTCCATGATTCACAAGTACTAAGATGAGTGAAAACTAGAAAATTTCAATCACTGTTAATAAAAGTTCACATAGTAACTTAGCTGCTCCTTATGATGCAATACTCAACTTTGATATCCATGAGGGCTGTTGCTTCAAAAAGTCCCAGCGTTTGGTGTTGCTTATGTACTAATTTTTAAATAAAACACAGAGTAAATCAATTTTTTTGTCCTATGTTGTGACTGTTTAGCATATGCATTGGTGAAATATACATTTCTCATCTGAGATTACATTATATTTCATTTTTATTGGTCCTTTTGATCATTTGTTGTACAGGGTATACAGTATGATATTGGACAAGTCATTGTGATTTACAATACATGTTTTTAAATCATACAAGAATTTTACATTGATTTAGGCTTAGTATTATCACAACTGAAGGTGCAGCTTCCATTCATTATATGTAGCCCAAGTAATTCATTTTTTTTAGTATTTGGCAATAGATTTTTATGTTTCAAGATATTCATCTATACTATAATAACATTTTTGCAATAAATATTTATGGACAGCAGTTTTAAATTTTGAAGTGTCTTTTATTGTTTTAATGTTTGTAGGTAGCTTATTGTATAGTCTGTTTTCCTGTTTGCAGTGGTCCATTCTGTTGCGTGTGCATGTTGAACATGTATGTCCTGCTTTCTCCTTGTGTTATACAGGTGAATATTCTGGTTAGTTGACACAAGATTGTTGCTATTTTCTAAGATTTTCCTTACAAATATGATTACTTGTAAAATGTACAGACATGGTAGTGGAAGGATATGTAGTTTCTTGAATTAAGGGCTTGCATGAGCTTCTTGATGCAGCATTTTCTATGGCTCTTACAATTCTCTTTTGGCATATAAAACAACTTTTGCTAGCAGATATGTTTCCCCAAAGGTTATGCCACACCGCAGCAAGTATTCTGCCTGGGCAAAGTATACATCTTTTAGTGTCTCTTTTGGTGTGCGATCAGAAACAATTTTGATAGTATAGCAACTGGTATTTAATTTATTTAATGTATTTTGTAAGTTGGACCCATCTTAGATCTTCTTGGTTTCACATCTCAAGACATTTTGTAGAGCTTACATTTTTGAGGGTTCTAGTAAACAACTCTATGTATGGTGCTAGTGGACATTTATTTTGCATTGTGTGTATATGCATTGTAACTGTTTTTTATGTGTTTATTACTAAGTTGTTTCCAGAAAACCAGTCTGCAATATGGGTGGTACAATTTTTAATCTCATGTTGTAATTCTTCTTTGGTCCTTCCTTTTATTATCACATTAGTGTCATCTGCAAATTTTATGTAACTATGGAATGGACTAGTCGGTTCCAAGTCATTTACAAAGAGCAGAATGGAGCCTTGTGGTACACCATACTTGATGCTCTGCTTTTTCTGAGCAGTAGGACTTTATCTTGTTCCCTTCTTGGATAGTAAGCTCCACTAATTGCTCTCTGTTTTGGAGATATGATTTTATCCATTCATAGGTCAGGCCCCTAATACCTACAGATTCAAGTTTCTGAAGCAAGATGTGATTGATGACATCGAATGCTTTTGAGAGGTCTAGAAATATTGCTAAGATATGTTCTTTATTGTCTATTGCATTTAAGGCTTCATTTAGGAATGCAAAGATAGCTGTCTCTGTAGATTTAAATTTTTGGAATCCATGTTGAGTATTTGAGAAATAATAATTTTTTTCTATGAAACTGATTAGCCTTTTATAATAGATTTTTCAATTATTTTGGAAAAACCAGATAATAGTGAGATTTGCCTGTAGTTTGATACTTCTGTTTTTATCCCTTTCTTGAATGGGGGTTTTACTTCCGCTGTCTGCAATTTTTCTGGGAACACCCCTTCTGATAGAGATCAGTTACAGATGTTGACAAGTGGCCTGGCTATGAGGGGAGCACATTTCTTCAAGATATAGTCTGGGATATTGTCAGTACCAACAGAGAATTTGGGCTTCAGTCCTTTGATTATATTAAGTATTTCCTTTTCATTGGTGGGGTGTAGAAAAATAGGTTTGTTATTTATAGTATATCTGGATTGATTTATGGGAGTACACTGTAAACTTTTATTTATAAGATGTTCAGCTATCTGTGTAAAGTAGGAATTAAATTTATTTGCAATTTTTGTAGGTTTGGTTATTACAATTGAGTTCTCCATTAGGCAGTTAAGGTTATAAAAGTCTATCTGTTCTGCTGCAGTTTCTTTCCTGACAATATTCCATATGGATTTCATCTTATTGGTGGAATTTTTTATGTATGTGTCATTTGCCATTATTTTTGCTTGTTTGACAACATTTTTCAATATCTTTTTATAGGTTTTGTAATAAGAGTCAAATTCTGGTGATGTGAGTTGTTTGGACAATCTGTGCAGTAATTTTTTTTTTTTAGATACTAGAATCCCAGGAGAAATCCATTTACTTTTTGTTTTCCTTGTGTATGTTTTCCTCTGAGTTGGAGGGAAGCACAGTTCAAAATAGCAGGAAAAACTGTTAATAAAGTTATATTTTCCATCTGTGTGTTCGCAGTTACACATCTCTTCCTAGCTTTCTTTGCTCAAGTAATGGAGAAAATGATTTATATTTTCATTATTGCAGTTGTTAGGCAGTGTTTAAGATGTAGCTCCATTTCCATGCTCAGAGAGAGTTTTTCAGCTGTGTGATTCCCAAAGTCTGTGTTAAGTGTTTCTATTGTATAATTCATTTCTACATTTACAAAAATCTGATCAATCATGGTACGTGAAGTCTGTGATATGAGTTGTCATTTCTATGTTGGATTTCATGTTAAAAGTTTGCAAGAGATTCAATAATTCATTCTTTTCTTATGTGTCCTTTGCAAAGTCAATATTAAAATTAAAATCACCACATAGAGTAACTCTTCTGTTTCTTTATGTTAGTCTGTTAGGTGAATATTCAAAACTTTTTAGGAGAGTATTTATGTCACCAGTTGGAGCTGTGTATAAACAAATAACAGCTATTTTACAGCTATTTTAATGTCTAGTACCTCATGGCACTGACTGAACAGTACAGTGACACATCGTTCTCTTAAGAAAAAAAAAAAAAAAGAAAAAAAACCTACTTGCTTTGAATATGTGTAGTGTGAAATAACAGATCTTGTAAGTTCAATAAAGTCAAAAGACGAAATAATAAAATTGTTACAAAGTGATATTGATACTCTCAAAAAAGAAATCAAATCGCTAACAGATGTAAATGCTAAACTAGTAAGTGAATCACCATACCGTGTATGTGGAATACAAACTGATCTTCCCAAGATCGGCATCTACCAATTTTTCCATTCGTCTGTAAAGAATTCGTGTTAGTATTTTGAAGCCATGGTTTATTAAACTGATGGTTCAGTAATTTTCACATCTGTCAACACCTGCTTTCTTTGGGATTGGAATTATTATATTCTTCTTGAAGTCTGAGGGTATTTCACCAGTCTTATACATCTTGCTCACCAGATGGTAGAATTTTATCAGGACCAGCTCTCCCAAGGCTATCAGTAGTTCTAATAGAATGTTGTCTACTCCCAGGCCCTGTTTCGACTTAGGCCTTTCAGTGCTCTATCAAACTCTTCACACAGTATCATACCTCCCATTTCATCTTTATCTACATCCTCTTCCATTTCCATAATACTGCCCCCAAGAAAATTGCCCTTGTATAGACCCTCTATATACTGCTTCCACCTTTTTTGCTTTCCCTTCTTTGCTTAGAACTGGGTTTCCATCAACACTTGTAATAAATCAGTTACTTACTTAAGCCAGGAAACTCACCATAGATGGTACTCACAAAATGTAAGAAATTTAAAGTATTAGCACTTATTCTAAATGGGTAATGCAAAAATCAGATAAATATATACAATTTAAAGGTAATGAAGTTGCATATTTGCTTCCTGGACCATTCCTGAAATCTCAGTTTGAAGTCAACTTATGACACAGATAATGAGAGATATTTCAGAGATAGAAACAATGCATAAGGAAGATACATAACCCAGTTGTGTGATCATCACATGGATGACAGTATAAAAGATAGAAGAAAACTTATAGCATGTTATGAATGCAGAAAAACGGAAGAAAGATTCCCCATATATTCCCCTGAATACCACCCCTGGATGTAGGTGTTGCCATACAGCAACAAACAATGGCTAAAACAGACTAGCATAATAGGCTGTATAATATAAGATAGACATGGTAATATAATATGAAGTTTAAACAAACTAACCCTAAAATACTAATGAAATTGAAAACAAACTTAAATAGTCTGAGTGTTTACACAAGCAGACAACCAAAATTATAGAGATAAAAAATATTAATATGGAACATCCAGTTCCAGCCCACCATCACAATCATAATACATAGCATAAGATTCAAACAAGAAAGCCAAATTAGATAACAAGATACCAGGCATCAAGAAGGACAAAAGCATATGTGTAAGTATACAGAACATTCCAGATGTCACCAACAATTCATTTGAAGAATGTCATACCAAATATCAATTCAAAATCCTATCTTCCTAAATCACATTTCTGCTATACAGAATACAATTGGTGAACAAACATCCAAGGTTCGTCAATCACAAATAATGTGTTTGAAATTTCAAAGGTTTCTCACACCAAAGCTAGAAATATGGAGAAATTCAAGCAAGATAAGAAAACAAGAAAGAGCCAAGTATATATAAGTTTCCAATTCAAAAGGGCTCTGTATTGGGGCCATTGCTTCTCTTAATATTTATAAATGATTTGCCAAGCCATTTATCAACAGCAGATGTAGTAATGTTTGCTGACAACACCAGTCTGTTTGTCAAAGCTATGAATGAAACTGACTTACTGGAGAGAGTCACAGTAGCCACAGAAGAAGCAAACACGTGGTTTACAAACAACAAATTAATTGTTAATGACAAAAAGAAAAAAAAAACAGTTTCGATGAACTTCAGACAAATAACAAACAAAGTAAAATCTGACCTCACTGTAAAACTTGGGCAGTGTAAGATTACAATTATGGATAGATGAATATTTAATGTGAGAGAAACACACAGAAATGTTAAACAAAAAATTAAGTCAGTATTGTTATGTTCTTAGAATACTAAAAAATTCCTGTTGTGTTGATGCAGTGTTATGTTCATACTTAGCACTCATACATAGCACTCTAAGATATGGTATCATATTTTGAGGGAATACCAGTTTGGCCAAACACTCGTTTGTGCTTCAAAAGAGGGCAATAAGGATAATCAAAGGTATGAAACACAGAGAATCATGTAAAAAAGGTTTCAAGGAACTACAAATCATGACTCCACCATGTAACTATATTTATGAAAGTATATGTTTTATGAAGGCACACCAGGAAGATTCTTTGTTAAACAGTCAAATTCATAATTACAAAATGAGAAATAGAGATGACTTTCATAGAGAAAGTCACACAAAAGCTATGTATCAAAAAAGTGTTCTTTATCAGCCAAAAATCTTATGTAGTGTACTACCAAAGGAAATTAAAAGTATACCAAAATTCCACATATTCAAAAAAGAACTTTAAAAAAATGTTAATTAGCAAGAGTTTTTATAGTGTCAAGGAATACTCAAATCACCAGCATTCAATATACAGTAGCTTATTTCCTTCATTGTAACAACCCAAAATGCTCATTGAAAACTAAATTATATTCATCTATTATTTTAATTTAGCATATTATGAATGTTGTCATGCATATGGTTTCATGCTATATGTAATAATGTTTTATTTATGGACATATAATTGTAAATCTTTTCATGTCCTACTTTCTGTGTAAGGCAATGTATGACAAATCCTATACCATTTTTATAATGACGAGATTCTAGGATGCTAAGTAAATAAATAAATAAAATATCATATATAATTGAGCAAGTTCATAGAGTCATGGGTAAATATTAATGAAGAATGACAGCAAAGAATGAAATGTAATGCAAAAAGGTAAATATATGTTGACAAACTAGGACAAAACAGAAATCAAATAAGTAAATTATCTGTTGTCACACAAGGAAAAAACAGAAATCCGCAATGCATAAAGATCAAGTCAGAGAATAATTAGCTATTTTTTGTGCTGTTACGTTAGGCCAATGCAGAAAGCAATTAATTAAATTTTTTTATTGTCACTCTAGGACAACACAAAAAGCAATTAAGTAATTTCTTTTGTTGTCATGTTATGGAATGCAGAAAGTTGCAAAGCATTAAGGTCAAGTCAGAGAATAAGTAAGTAATTTTTTGTTATCACCCTAGGACAATGCAGAAAGCAATTAAATAAATTTTTCTGTTGTAACACTGGGACAATGCAGATAGCAATTAAGTAATTTTTTTTCTGTTGTCACGCTAGGACAATGCAGAAAACTGCAAAGCATAAAGGCCAAATCAAAAAAACACTACTGAACACTCAGCAGAGTGAGGGAGTAAATCGTAGAAACAAAACCATTAAGTTCATATCCTCATCATAAGACTTCAATACAATAACAGAATCCCATTAAATACTTCATAGAGTCAGAGCACAAAGTGCAACTGCATCAAAATCTACAGACTAATAAATGTGGTGTATTACCTCCTTCTCAAAGTATCATCTGATAAGTGTAAGGTGTAAGACATTCTGTATGACAATGTATCAGGTGTGTAATGATGGTAAATATAAGCATCATAATGGTCATTCAAAGGCATGGTGTTCATGTATGTGGAAAATGGAAATGAGTATATGGTGTGACTGGCCAGGAGTTCCCAGGCAGGAAGTTCGGCTGCCGAGTACAGGTCTTATTGAGTGCGATGCTACATTGGGTGACCTGCGTGTCAGCAATGGGGAGGAAATGATGAAGAGGACAGCACAATACCCAATCCCTGAGGGGAGGAAATCTCCTTCCCCAGCCAGGAATCGAACCTGCGCCCCCGGGCGTGGCAATCAAATGCTCTGGCCGGTCAGCTAGTGGGGCGGACTGTGTTCATGTATATGAAAAGCATAAAGGCATATTAGCGATAAAGCATAATAAGCATGTGTCAGTCATAATCATCATCAAAGCATAAGTATCATAAGTATATCTCAGGAATATTATATTCATGTATATGTGTATATTCCCAACGAGTGTGTAAAAAGTAAAAGATAAGCTCAATTACCCAATCCTCCACAGATCTACTGACAATCCATAGAAGCATCATAAGGAAATATTTGTGTAATCTCGTGTAAAAGGAATGTAGTATTGATGTGAAAAACTCTAGAAGCAAATACCACACTAGCTAGGGACCTTGCCACACGCATGATGTGCAAAGAGTGTACAACCCCATGAGAGTGTAAGTTAATGATGAATGTACGGTTTCCACTGAACTGTATGTCTCAAACCAAATACTTTTCTTGATCTTGGGTAAATAAGTCAATAAGCATTAGGATGTGGTATAGCAGAAATTTCAAAAGGTCCAATGTATATATCAAAAATCTTAAACTTTTTGCATATTGCTTTGGACTTCTTGTAGCTTTCGGTTCATACCAGGTCACCAACTTTTTACTTTGTTAACTTCAAACTTTTATTGTGCCTTAACATTTTCTTATTTTAATAGGCCTCCATGTTTTTCCTTGCAGTATCCTCTTTCTCACCAGGTAAAAGTTCAGAGCATACAGGGAACTTAACTAATTCATACAAAAGGTTTGCAGGCTTCTTATTATAATGAATTCCATATGGAGAACACCCAGTAGTGGTGTGTTGTAAGTTGTTGAGGCTGTGGGTGGTGGGGAGTGGGTGTTTTAATTATGAAGAGAAATAATCACTAGCACTCCCATCACTTGCTATGAATACTTTTATTCTTGCAGCATATACACAATGCATTTAACATAGAGCATGCACTACAGAGAACTGATCTGGTAAAGATACAGTTGTTCTTGTTTTGGTAGGGCACTGATGTTACTTGGGGATGGGGGGAGAGCCAGTGGTTCTATGTCTCCACAAGGATGTCCTCGAACTGTTTTATGCAAGAACACCAGTTAGCATAGTCCTTAGCACAATAAGTTCTACAAAGGCATCCAATCTGTTGGATTGCCTGTTTACTTTCACATGATGTTCTTACTATAACAAACTGCTTCTGAACACTGGTTGTAAATTGACTGCCATTGTCAGATGGGATTGCTTTTGGTTTACCCACATTGGTGAAGCAATCATTGACAAAACATTGAATTATGTTGTGGCTAGTGGCTTTCAACAATGTATGCAGCTTGACTAATTTAGCGAACAAATTCACAACTACAAACACATAAGAGTACCTGTATCTTGAATGAAGAAGTTGACCATAGAAGTCGACTCCATTGAGCTCAGACTTATCTTTAGCAATAGTGCTATGAAGGAATGCTTTATGACTTTTATTTACTGCCTTTGCCCTTTGACATTTGACACAAGTTACAATAGAGGACTTAACTCTCCTAGAGACATTACTAAATTAAACATTTTCTTGCAACTTCTGGCTGCACTTCATATGGTCACAATTTCCAATACTTTCATGTACAAATGTAATAAGTAAATCAATATGTTGTTAAGGCTAGCATAATTTCCACTGGTCAGAATCAGGTCTGTGTCTTCTAATCAGAATTCCTATGTGTACCTGGTAGTATTGTGAAACTTTCTCATACCACTTTTATCCAAGTAAGCTCTTTACTAACTTACAGTTTTCATCTTGATTTTGATGGCTTCTCAGATGTCCACATATCTTAACTATTTCTTTTTCACCATTTACACCTTTGATAAACATGATTTTGAAGTATTCCAACATTTTCCTGCTCATTACCTATTGGCAATCTAGAGAGAGCATCTGCAACACAGTTCTGTTTACCCTTAACATGTAAAATAGTATAATCAAACTATTCCAAGAGTAAGGCCCAACACTTTATCCCATTGTGATAAAGTTTACATTCTTGTATATAGCATAAAGCTTTATGATCAGTAAAAACAGTTGAATAATATTCAAACTTTTTGGATCCCAGTACAATGGCAAGCACTTCTTTTTCAGTTACAGTATAGCTTCTCTCAAGTTTTAATGAACTATGGCTTGCAAAGTTGGTTGCACACTGCTTCACCTGTCCATCTGTCTCCTTCTCCTGGAATAAATAAGCACCTAAACCATAGTCACTGCCATCATTCATAAGGCAAAATGGTAATTAAGATCAGGTCTATGTAATGTTTTGATGTTAAAAAGTTATCTTTTAATCTCATCAAAAGCTAACTGACAATCAGCTGACCATTCCCATATTTTGTTTTTCTTTAAAAGATGCATTTAAAGGTTGAGTCCTAATGTATGTATGATAGAAATTGCATTGGTCAAGAAATGACCTTAATTCCTACTTATTTATAGCTTTAGGAAACTTAGCAATAGCTTTAATTTTGCCTAGAGCAGGTAATATTCCTTCTTCACAAAAAGTGTGTCCTAGAAAGTTCAAAGTTCTTACACCAAACTTACACTTAGCTAACTTAAGTGTCATACCTCCCCACCTGAACTTATTAGCTGCCTATTTGATTGTATTGACATGCTCGTTCCAGGTGTTGCTTGTTATGAGTATGTCATCAACATAAATTACCAGTTTTGAACATATTTCACTACACAACACAAGATCTAAGGCTCCAGTAAACTCTGGTACAGATACATTCAAACCAAAAGGTACTGCATGATACTGATACTTTTACTAGAGAATAAGATAGCAGTTTATTTCCTAGATTCTGATTCTAATGTTATCTGGTGGAAACCTTAGATCAAATCTAGGCATGAAAAATACTTGGCACCCGAACATTTGTGGAGTAATTCTTCCATTGACTCAGGGTGGTCAGTTTCTCGAACCAAAAATTTATTCAGATGACAGGAGTCAAGCATGAGCCTGACCCCACCATCCTTTTTCTTTACAACAACCAAAGGGTTGTTGTATTGGCTAATACTCCTTTCAATAGTCCTCTACTTTTGCATCTTCTGCAACTCTCTTACCACACCCTGTCTTCTACAAAAAGGGACAGAATATGGTTTTACAAAGAAATGATGGTGCTCTTTAAGCTTTAACTTACATGCATAGTTCTTAACTCAGCCTGGTTCCTCACTAAATTTATCTTTATAAGATCTAAACAGTTCTTCAAGTTCTGATTTCTCACCTCCAATAAGCTTGTTTGCTTCTTTTACATTGTCAGTAACAAGTTGATCAAAATCCATATCAGTTGTATCATTAGTTGACAAATCATCATCATTTATATAGTCTCTTTCTTCCTCAATGTCAAAACCATATATTTTATTAGCAGATGTATCACCAGGTCTTAAGTGTAACATAGTATAATCATATATTAAGATTCCATGACTTACCAAACGGGAAAGCGCTGGTTTTTTCCCATGTGGAATATTTCTTTCTATTTTATAGTATAATCATAAAAATTTGTATTGGCATTAGAAAAATGTACTCTGAACTTTACCCAGTCAAATGTTACATTGCTTTTCACTATCCAATCCATACCCAAAAATATCTCTTCATTCAGACCACTGACCACCAAGCATTCTTGTTCAAAAACTGCATTGCCAGCATGAAATGTGATTAAGGCTTGTTTGTTTACAACTTTACTACACTTACACACTTACCTGTAGCACCTTTAATCCTAAATTCTGTTATAGGAAATTCAAAGTACTCAGAACTCTGCATAACTCTATTCCTGAACTTTTCAGAAATAATATAAATTGCACTACCTGTGTCAATCAACCGATAACCACATACTTGATTGGACTTAAAAACTGGACTTAATAGGTATACTCATTAGTGTCACAAGTAGAATCTGGCTGAGAATGATCAATAAACTGATTATATGAACTGAAATCTGATTCATCTTTATCAACTTCTCTGAAATGTTCAATAATCCTGTTATTTACCTCACACTGCTGTGTTCTAACATCCTGGCATTCACATAAAATATCAGTAATGTCAACTGGAACACATTGACCCTCCTGAGACTTACCACTGGCCCAGTCATGATGAATTACTTCAACATAAACCGTACCATCCAGCTCTTCTAAATTAAGCATATCAGGTTTAGCTTCAAGCACTAAATCATTAGTGCTCACACCATTCACATAAGCCTTCCCCTCCTCATCACAATTAGCTGTAAAAGTCCCCTGCTCAGGGTACATTAAAACACCAATCCCAAAATAATCACTATCAACATCAACATCTTCCACAGAACATTCAGAGTTAAAAAATTTTACTAGGACACTTTCTTCAAGTTCATAAGGAGCTGCTATAGATCTGTTTAATTAGAATATCCCCAAACTAACCTTCAAAATTAGTTACTTTAACAGGATAATGACATACACTCTCATCATCACACTCCTCTTGATCTGAATTTGTTACTGGCTGGTCAAGAAAATTATTTACCTCTTCCACCTGACAGGCACCAAGTGGAGGTCTTAACAGTTTTCCTGGTTCTGGTTACTATAGTTTCTATTCTGACTAATACTGTTACCATTCCTATTATTATTATTATTATTATTATTATTATTATTATAAGTGTTATGGTTCCCTGTTACCATCTGCCTATATTGATGGTTGTGTTGAGATGACCCTCATTATAATTGTTGTTTCTGTTGTAATGTGAATTATTAATCCTGTCTTCTTGTCAGGTTTATCAATATGTTCTAAAAAATTCTCTGAGAAATCATTGGGACTGTAAACAAGGCCCCAATGAGCCCTCATTGGTAGATGTCATTTTAAGGTGGCAATAAGAATAGGATCATCAAAAGGTTTATCCTGATGTTATGTAACTGTTTCTCACAAAATTCTCGTACGAAGTGATTACCTTGGGTGTACCTACTACCATTCAAAAATGCTGCTTTGATGCCTGCCTGTTTACTTTCACATCAGAAGTCATTCAAGAACATCTGTCCAAATTCAGTAAAAGTTATGTTTGGCTTTAAGTTTTGATTAGCCCATGACAAAGCTTCACCATCAAGAAAACATTTGGCTAGTTTAATTTTCACAGAATCAGGTAAGTTTGGAGAAAACTATCCTTACATTACCATATGTAGTCCAGGGATTTAAGAGATAAATTGTTACAAAATTGTACAAAACTTTGACTGGTTTGTAGACATGACATATTTGTTTCAATGTCAATCAATCAGATGTTAACCTGTTGTAAATTTCCAGACAAAGTCTAAATTTTGTTGTTAACACTGGTAGTATGTTTGTGACTTTGCTAATTATTTAGTTTTAATTTCTGTTCGATGAATTCACTGTCCTGCTCTATACATTTGTGCATGATTTTGAATTCAGAGTTTCTTCTTCCTAACTCAGTGTGAATAACATCTTCAACATTCTCCACACACAACCATATGTGATCAACTTTATGATTCCATGTTTGAATTTCAAAGGCAGTCATCTCATGTAACTGACTAAGTTTTGATGGGGACTTTGTTCCTGCAAAGCCTGAATTTTCATTTCCATTGTTTTAACAGCCTCATTTAGATTAACAATACTCTTATTTAAGACATTGCTTTGACTTGTAAGTTTATTCTTTAAATCATTATTCTGACTTGTAAGCTTGTGATCCAAGAGTAGAGATAATCTTTCTAATAAACCTGAGGCCTGTTCATTTGGAGAAATACACTGCCTCAGATGACCATTGCAGGTTTGGTATCAATAATTGAGGATGTTCAGTATATCAAACCTCTCCAGTTGTATCAAGACTTTCCATGCTTGCCATATTTGAAGATAACATTGGGCACAAAATGGAAAAATAAACCTACCTTACCAGATTATCATCACACACAAATTAAAAATTATCCTGCCTATCAACAGTCACATGACGAAAGAAAGTTGGAAAAATAATAGTGTGAGGAAAAATAATTTAAAATTTAGAAATTGTACTCATCTCAAATGTGGTCCAACAATGAGTTGATACACCACACTTTCTATCTTGTCCCAACTGTAATGCAATAATCGATTGTCACACATCACAATTAGACTCTGAAATGTGGTGTAAAAATTACTACACAGACTTACATGCATCCCAGCGCAGTGACACCATGTTGAAATGCCACCCTTAAATGTCAAACACTGGAAAATACAGGATGGAATGTAACAATATTGAGAAAGGGAAAGTTTCTACTCACCATATAATGGAGAAGCTGAGTTTCAGATAGGCACACCAAAAAGACTGTTACAAATACATCTTTCAGCCCGTAAGGCCTTCATCAAAATTAGATGACAAACACACAAAGGCAACTCACATGCACACAGACTGCAGTCGTATGTGTATGACTTGTGTTTGCATGAGTGTGTATGTGTGTGTTTGTTGTATAATTTTGATGAAGGCCTTACTGGCCAAAAGCTACATTTATGACAGTCTTTTTGTTGTACCTATCTGTGACTCAGCATCTCTGCTATGTGGTGAGTAGCAACTTTCCTTTTCGCCATTAAATGTGTGAGAGGAGGGATGTGTTTTAATTACCACTGAAGCTAAGTGAGAATGAAATATGCAGTTTCTTAGGGCAATGGTAATAATGGATTCTCAGTCGTGCCATAGAGAAACTTAGAGGTTTGGACCTCCATGATTCACAAGTATGGAGATGAATGAAAACTAGAAAATTTCAACCACAGTTAATGAAAGTTCACATAATAACTTGGCTGCCCCGTATGATGAGATACTCAACCTTAAGATACTTGGGAGTTGTTGCTTCAGAAAGTCCCAGCATTTGGCATGCTGATGTACTAATTTTTAATTAAAACATTGAGTATATCATTTTTCTTGTCTTATATTGTGACTGTTTAGCATATATGTTGGTTGAATATGCATTTCTCATCTGACAGCCTCTGTAAAGGTCTCACACTAACAGCTTCCACAAGACAATAATGCAGACTGGCTGACTGACTGACTAACTCTCTCATGGCTCATGTGCCACTTCCTTTAATGAAAAACTAAACAATCGTATACATTGTTAAATGAAAGATTTACAAAATAACAACTAAAAGCCATGAGATGATTTTAGTTTATTATATTAAAAATCAGCCACATATTTCCCTCCATGTTCTGATAGTCAGTTGGAAAAGTTTCCTTAATTTAATATACAATAGCAATGAATTTTACAGTACAACAATTTAAATTACATTTTAGTTCATTACAAAAACATCACTTTGAATAAAATATTGTTAACAGTACTTTGGTTTGCTCTCAAGTACAGCTATCATCTTAAATAATCATAATGAATAAACACTGTAGTTTTTCAGAAATAGGAGTGAAATAAACTTTAAAGATTATGTGGTGCAACATGGCCACACAGTTTCATATCATGAAATTTCAAAATTGGAGTATTAACAAATGGCTTACTCCCCTTAGTTGCTAATATAAAAAGGGTAATGTGAAATTTAATCTGAGATAGTAAACTCATTTGTACCAATTTACCAATTTTTAAAGGGCAGTTTACCCTGGAACTAGTTATAAACACAACAGTATAAAGTTCAGAAAGTTAAAAATATGAGCAAAATTGACATCTTTCAGAGAATGGTGACACGAGGAACAAATTTCAGATAGGAATGGAAAGGCAGTCCTATTTCAATGTGACAGTACTACTGAAGTCACGACAGAAGAGAAGTTTCCCCTGACAGCTTCTGAACTACAACCAACGGAAATGACCATTCACTGGCTGTAACAGGTTGCGCCATCCTTTGAGATGGAAGTCTGTCCAATTCTGCTTTCACTTGATCTTTCAAGGTGACAAGAATAGGATGTGCATGACAAGAATGAATCCAAGCTGAGGATTTGCAAGAAATATGAACAGAAAAATTCATAGCATGCACTATATCTTCCGAAAACAATTCTGAAAATTCCTCACACTGTGGTTTCAAATGACAATATGGTACCTGATTTTACACAAGGTGAACTGCATTGATGACAGAAAATTCAAATGCATGAAATGCAACCATCCCAAACAAGTTCTCAACACAGGAACCAGCAACCACCAAAAATGTAATGGAATGAACCAGTGACTTGTAAGACACAGACGTCATAAATTACCGCAACAGTGCAATGTTCTATTTGTTATAACTAACCAGCTGCCATGTGACCAGTGTCAACAGTGGAATGCCTAAATTCACATAGGTCTGAGAATTCAATAACATCACTGCAACAGGTGTTTTGAGCTGTAGATGAATCACACAGCAAAAAAACACTTAACTCAATAAACAACTTGGGAGAAGTCACAAGCATTGGAGTCACACAGTTTACGTCCATGTCCATATCCTGAGCTTCCTTCAGTGAACAACACACAGAGGCAATGTGGCCTTTCCTCTGGCAAGCATTACAAGTAGCCCACCATTTTGGACATGCTGAATGTTTATGCTGGACAAAACAGAAAGGGCAAGACAAAAACAGAAAATGCTGACACTGGCATTGTGGTGGATGCAGCTGCTTGGTCCAACCTTGGCCAGCCTGGTGCTAGGCCATCATGTTTACCACTGCCACTACCACTGTCGCTTTCTTGTGCAAGCTGTCTGTCATCCTAGAATGTAAATCTTGTGGCCGTACTGCCACATCACCCCATGCTTAATTTGGCCACCCACTGTCTGAGAAATTTCAAAAGATTGTGCTATTTGCAAAATTTCTGCCAACAGGGAGTTCTGGCACTCTTCCTTGTCCAGAGCTAAACAGTACACCATAGAGTCTGCACAAGAGCATTAAGGGCATCAGTAATAAACACTTAAGGCTAAGGATGCGAAGTTTGGCTGCCCAGACCTTGTATAAGTGATTTGGTTCCTCGCACCATCAGTAGAATTTAACTCACACCAGTATGACATGCATTCACTTACAACAGTAGTTGAACAATAAACTGCGCAAGTGATCAAAAGTAAAAGCTGCTTGTTCTTTTAAAGGGGCAAACTGATGCAGTAATTGATACAACTTAGGTGGAATTCATGTGAGGAAGAAGGCTTTGTACAAGTTCAAATCTGTCACACTTAAAGACAAAAAATGCTGTCTTAGTCTTTTTTTGTAAGTTTCCCAGTACTTGGCTGAATCATCATAAGGAGAAAAAGTGTGTGGATGGACTGGGGTAGCAATACCCTGACTGTTAATGGAACCCAACAAGATGGTCACAGTCAAAGTAAGCTGTTCAGTCAGGTCTGGTAGCCCAGCATCCGTAATGAGTAAACCTGATGAAATTGGACTTAAAGATTGCAAACATGGAATCTACTCCAAACTCATCACCAATTGTGTAGTAACCAAGCAATACAAAATGTGATCCAAGACACACAAATGGAGCTTTATTCATAACCTTTGGACAATGCAGAAATAGCCTCTTGGGACTCCACAAGGCACAAAATAACTGACGTGCATGATACAAAACTAGAATAATGTAGAGAGACAGTTAGGGTTGTTCCACTCATACACATGTGTGAGTCACTGGCAACCAGCACAGTGGAGTCTGCACTGCATGTGTGATCTCACAGGTGGCCTCCACTGGCCAACCAATGCTGATATAGTTGGCAGCTCATTCAAACTCACAAACATTGTGATCCACATTTGGTGCACTCACAGTCACACACACTAGTAGCGGGATACAGCACAGGTTTAAAATACCAAGATCATATTGCTTGAAAGTAGGCTAGGAAAAGTATCTGCCTCTTTGAATGCTAATTACTGAATCATGTTCTCATGTTCTTGAAACAAATGTTGGATCAGTAATATCACCTGTGGTTTAGGATCCAAGATGTTTCAGTATGTTTTCAAGTCGTACTTTAACTTGCAAAATGAGCAGCTGCAGGTTACTTTGGGAAAGTATGCTAACAAGCAGTTATGACTAGTGTTACTCTCTGATAATCTTGGGCAGGTTACTTTAAACACACACACACACACACACACACACACACACACTCACACACACACAAACACACAGTCCATACCACACTGTCGGTCTGCTAATCTCCATCCAGTAGCATTGCTCAGTTCGTCTCTCTTAATACACAACTTTAGACCAATTATTACACTAGAATTATCTTATGGCTAAATGACCATTAGCTGCAAAAGAAAAGAAAACCTTGTTTCTTATAACTTTGTTGAATTGACACATAAACAGTTTTATCAGTAACATGAAACAGACAGATATTTTCCATTGACATTGATGATCTATCTACATATTGCAAAAGCAGACTTATTTCTGACCACTTTTTCAAACTGACATGTAAACAGAAAGAGATAGAGAGAGAGAGAAAGAGAGAGAGAGAAAGAGAGAGAGAGAGAGAGAGAGAGAGAGAGAGAGAGAGAGAGACCTAAGCTTTTTAACACAATATTTGCGTTTTCTAAAATTATGTTCTTCACATTCTGTTTAATTAACTTATGGGATGAATAGTGAGTTGGTAGCAATACCACCTAAACATTTAATTAAATTTTTTAACATTTTATTTGTTTTAGAGCTTTCTAAGCATTTTACATTTTCTCAATAATAACATAAGTTGGTAGTACCTCATTTTAATGTAACTTATTAATGTTGGATGAATTACTTTGATGTTTCTTGATGTCCTGCACATTCAGATCCAAGCAGCTAGCAAATTGCTTTCCAAATATACATGTGTCTTCTTCAGCAACTGCAAAACCATAATATACATGATGTAGAAATATGCACGACTGAGTTTCTCACTGAAATAAGTAAATAGCTTGAAAATATGTTTGGTTATTAAGAATAAACTAGAGATAATATTTCTCTGAATAATGTTTCTTTTTTTTTAAAAAAAAAAATCCTGCATGCTAACACCTACAGAGGATCCAACTATCAGCTGCATCTTTTGCATGTAACAGAATAAATGTGTGTCTCAGATATAAAACAGATTACCAGCCCTTTTTCTGGAAAAAATTGTCTTTGTGGTCTAAAATATTGTGTGTACAAGAAAATTTTCTATCAACATACCACCTTATACTGTCCCACATGTAAAGACAACTTAATTTAATTTCTTTGAATTTCCATTTTGGCCACATCTCATAATTTTTCCTACCTCAATGGGTCCATCTCTTAGCTACCCTCTAGTTAAAACTAGTGATACTATCAAGATCCAGTGATTATTAAATATGAAAAAAATGTGGGTGATATGAAGATAAAGCATGTGCATATTTATGGATCTGGAATGTGTTAGAGCACATACAATACAAAAACATGATTTTCTCAACAAAGTTTCCTTAGATTGCAATAAAAACTGTCAGAATACAACAAAACATTAACTGAAACCATAATCTCTATTTTAGAATGTGATTTAAGAAATAGAAAAACACCTGATGCCATTTTCTGAAAACAATAATGCAGTTCACTCCTGGCTTTTCTTCTCATTTGTTGCTCTGGTATGCTGGTTTCTAATAATTCCATAAATAGAGCTTCGACAGGAAGGCCATTCTTGTCAACCTGTCAAATGCAAGACCAATCAGATCAAAGCTGTATGTAAGTTGTCTAATACGATAATATGTACAAAATTTAATATGATAATGAAATACACTGCAAAGTAATGTTATTTTTTAACAAATCATATCAAGTATAGTCCAGCTTTGATAGGTTAGTAATGCCATCCACTGAGTAATACATGGTTGGTAAGGCGGGTACCAGGTTGAGATTCATTGGGAGAGTGCTTAGAAAATGTAGTCCATCAACAAAGGAGGTGGCTTACAAAACACTCGTTCGACCTATACTTGAGTATTGCTCATCAGTGTGGGATCCGTACCAGATCGGTCTGACGGACGAGATAGAGAAGATCCAAAGAAGAGCGGCGCGTTTCGTCACAGGGTTATTTGGTAACCGTGATAGCGTTACGGAGATGTTTAATAAACTCAAGTGGCAGACTCTGCAAGAGAGGCGCTCTGCATCGCGGTGTAGCTTGCTCGCCAGATTTCGAGAGGGTGCGTTTCTGGATGAGGTATCGAATATATTGCTTCCCCCTACTTATACCTCCCGAGGAGATCACGAATGTAAAATTAGAGAGATTAGAGCGCGCACGGAGGCTTTCAGACAGTCGTTCTTCCCGCGAACCATACGCGACTGGAACAGGAAAGGGAGGTAATGACAGTGGCACGTAAAGTGCCCTCCGCCACACACCGTTGGGTGGCTTGCGGAGTATCAATGTAGATGTAGATGTAGATGTAGATGTGCTTGTTCCAGCTTGAGACAACTACACATCTGAAAAATGACACAGCATACAAAAGAAATTTTCTGGGTGAAAATTTAATATTAGTAAATGGGACATTGGTCTGTGCTACAACTGGCCATTTCATAACCCCCTCCCCTCCTGCTTGGGTGTGGTCAACTTTTTACTTTAGAATCTGAACTCGTATCCCCTGATTTTGTTGCATATTTGGATTCAGTGCCACAACAAGTGTGTGGTTTACTCAAACCATTGCTTTCCATTTGCAATAGATGGTGCTGTAATTGGTAAATATCAGCTGTGGCTGTTTTTGCAATTAAGAGTCAATGGATTTGAGTCTGCATTTCATTTAAGATGTAAATGTAAATCTTTTTTAAGTTACACTAATAATTTTTACTTTTGGGCCATGCAATTACACCTGAATGAAACAATTTTTTGTGCCTTAAGCATTTTTTCTCTTCAAGACCACTTAAACAAAAAAGTTTGTCATGAAAAACTGTTTTTCATTCAGTTGTAATTAGTTGGCCAAAAAGCAAAAATTACGTGCTGCTTAGATCAAGAAACTACATAATTTGAAGATGTAAAGTTAATTTTCAAAATTTAATTTGGTACTGATAGCACAATACAGTGTGGTTAACCACCTCAAGGCCTGATCAGAAACTAGTGCAAAAGTTGTGGTACATAACATATAACACATGTACGGCAGTTGGATGGAAACACACACCAAAATCAGTCATACTGATGTCAGGATTTGAGAGTGGCCACTGAAATCAAGATTTCCAATGGTTTGGGGACTCACCATGTAATACCACAAACCATTGGGACCCTACGTCATATTCCAACCTCATCTCCTCTCTCCCAAAGACAGCATATAGATATAATGTTAGAAATTTACACTAATTTAAACTGTTGTTTTGACCTTGTTTACATTGGGCCTCACAAGTATTTAGAATGAAGGAAACATGTTGGATTAAAAACTAATGTACCATCATAATTCACACACAATACAACTTTCAGGCACATGGTAGGAAAGATTTTGCTATTGTAATTATGGAGTAATTAAAATTAAAGTTCCAATATTTGCAAGTAATAGAGAGACAGATATTTTTATGTTTTAAAACCAGAATTTGTTTCAATCCCTAATAAAGAAATGACGTGATGATTTTTCAGTCAGAATCAAGCATTAATTGATGTTAGTTAATAGAACTGTAATGACCATATAGACCATACAGAAATGTAAAATTTTACTCATACATAATTTAATTAATTGAATCTAGGCCTTTCATTCAATAAAATTAATCACTCTGTTCACCTGAAAATGATATCATGATTTTTTTTAAGTCAGTAAAATAATATATGCAAATTATCAAAATATATTGCTGCACTGGTGAAACATGTAATTTATACTCTTAACAGAAACAGATTCCTTCCTGTCTTTGTATTAAATTATTCACTTTTATTCCATGTTAATTTCTATGTAATTTGGGAATATGTATGTAAAACTCAAATTGTATAAATGCAAAATTCAGTGTGTAACAATAACAGTAATTGTTTGAAACCATATAAACAGAAGCAATTTGTACACTGCCATATTTCAGTCTGACAGTCTTATTTCAGTCTTAGACCAAATATTGTATCAACAGTATGTAGTCAGACTTTGTAAGTTTTATGTTCGCTGCCAAACATCTTGTGTACAAAATAAAATCTATTGTTAACAAGAACCACTGAAACTTATTTAAACAATTACATAAATTCAGTGTGACAATGCAGTAATATCAAAATGAACTAATGGCAGCATCAAGAAGCAGCACCCTGGATTACACAAGATATGTATATAATTGGTGGAGAATACATGTGGTAAAACGTGTTACGCTGTACATTGTTTCTCTTGTGTTAAACAATGATACACATCTCCAACTGTGTAAAAACTTTTTTTGCCACATTTTATTACAACCGCAATCAACTCCTTAAGGAAATAAAAACTGTGTTACCATACAAGTAGCGTATGTGCAAGAAATTTTCATGTCTAGCCATATTATTTGTGCTGAATAATCACATTTGCAACACTCAAGTAATGTTTGAACATCAATATCAACTGTTAGACCACAAAATTACATTGTAAATGTAAATGAAATGTAGAATGTAATGTGCTGGTTTTTAATTTCTGAATCTCGCACGTTTGAAGTTTGTCAATTACTGCACTGTCTATCACAAATGAATAGGGAACAATGGTTTGAGTAAACTGAACATATCATACAATGAGAAGGGGGAACAATAGTTTGAGTAAATCATAAGCATTTTTTGGCATAACATCAGGGAGAGGCTACAACCCTGTCTCACTCCCTTCCCAACCACTGCTTCCCTTTCATGTCCCTCGACGCATATAACTGCCATCTGGTTTCTGTACAAATTGTAAATAGCCTTTCGCTCCCTGTATTTTACCCCTACCACCTTCAGAATTTGAAAGAGAGTATTCCAGTCAACATTGTCAAAAGCTTACAAATGCTAGAAACATAGGTTTGCCTTTCCTTAATCTACCTTCTAAGATAAGTTGTAGGGTCAGTATTGCCTCACGTGTTCCAATATTTCTACGGTATCCAAACTGATCTTCCCCGAGGTCAGCTTCTACTGGTTTTTCTATTCGTCTGTAAAGAATTCGCGTTAGTATTTTGCATCTGTGACTTATTAAACTGATTGTTCGGTAATATTCACATCTGTCAGCACCTGCTTTCTTTGGGATTGGAAATACTGCCTACAGGAAAATTAAAGAGACCTTTGGAGAGAGGAGGACCACTTGCATGAATATCAAGAGCTTTGATGGAAACCCAGTTCTAAGCAAAGAAGGGAAAGCAGAAAGGTGGAAGGAGTATATGGAGGGCCTATACAAGGGCGATGTACTTGAGGACAATATTATGGAAATGGAAGAGGATGTAGATGAAGATGAAATGGGAGATATGATATTGCATGAAGAGTTTGACAGAGCAGTGAAAGACCTGAGTCGAAACAAGGCCCCCAGAGTAGACAAAATTCCATTAGAACTACTGACAACCTTGGGAGAGCCAGTCCTGACAAAACTCTACCATCTGGTGAGCAAGATGTATGAGACAGGCGAAATACCCTCAGACTTCAAGAAGAATATAATAATCCCAATCCCAAAGAAAGCAGGTGTTGACAGATGTGAAAATTACCGAACTATCAGTCACAGCTGCAAAATACTAATGTGAATTCTTTACAGACGAATGGAAAAGCTGATAGAAGCTGACCTCAGGGAAGATCAGTTTGGATTCCGTAGAAATGTTGGAACACGTGAGGCAGTACTGACCCTACGACTTATCTTAGAAGAAAGATTATGGAAAGGCAAACCTATGTTTCTAGCATTTGTAGACTTAGAAAAAGCTTTTGACAATGTTGATTGGAATACTCTCTTTCAAATTCTGAAGGTGGCACGGGTAAAATACAGGGAGCGAAAGGCTATTTACAATTTATACAGAAAGCAGATGGCAGTTATAAGAGCTGAGGGGTATGAAAGAGAAGCAGTGGTTGGGAAGGGAGTGAGACAGGGTTGTAGCCTATCCCCGATGTTATTCAATCTGTATATTGAGCAAGCAGTAAAGGAAACAAAAGAAAAATCTGGAGTAGGTATTAAAATCCATGGAGAATAAATAAAAACATTGAGGTTCGCCGATGACATTGTAATTCTGTCAGAGACAGCAAAGGACTTGGAAGAGCAATTGAACAGAATGGACAGTGTCTTGAAAGGAGGGTATAAGATGAACATCAACAAAAGCAAAATGAGGATAATGGAATGTAGTGGAATTAATTTGGATGATGCTGAGGGAATTAGATTAGGAAATTGCACACTTAAAGTAGTAAAGGAGTTTTGCTATTTGGGGAGCAAAATAACTGATGATGGTCGAAGTAGAGAGGATATAAAATGTAGACTGGCAATGGCAAGGAAAGCGTTTTTTAAGAAGAGAAATTTGTTAACATTGAGTATTGATTTAAGTGTCAGGAAGTCGTTTCTGAAAGTATTTGTATGGAGTGTAGCCATGTACAGAAGTGAAACGTGGACGATAAATAGCTTAGACAAGAAGAGAATAGAAGCTTTCGAAATGTGGTGCTACAGAAGAATGCTGAAGATTAGATGGGTTGATCACATAACTAATGAGGAGGTATTGAATAGAATTGGGGAGAAAAGGAGCTTGTGGCAAAACTTGACTAGAAGAAGGGATCGGTTGGTAGGACATGTTCTGAGACATGGAGGGATCACCAATTTAGTATTGGTGGGCAGCGTGGAGGGTAAAAATCGTAGAGGGAGACCAAGAGATGAATACACTAAGCAGATTCAGAAGGATGTAGGTTGCAGTAGGTACTGGGAGATGAAGAAGCTTGCACAGGATAGAGTAGCATGGAGAGCTGCATCAAACCAGTCTCAGTACTGAAGACCACAACAACAACAACAACATATTCTTCTTGAAGTCTGAGGGTATTTCACCTGTCACATACATCTTGCTCACTAGATGGTAGAGTTTTGTCAGGACTGGCTCTCCCAAGGCCGTCAGTAGTTCTAATGGAATGTTGTCTACTTCCGGGGCCTTGTTTTGACTCAGGTCTTTCAGTGCTCTGTCAAACTCTTCACACGGTATCGTAACTCCCATTTCATCTACATCTACATCCTCTTCAATTTCCATAAAATTGTCCTCAAGTAAGTCACCCTTGTATAGACCCTCTATATACTCCTTCCACCTTTCTGCTTTCCCTTCTTTGCTTAGAACTGGGTTTCAATCTGAGCTCTTGATATTCATACAAGTGGTTCTCTTTTCTCCAAAGGTCTCTTTAATTTTCCTGTAGGCAGTATCTATCTTACCCCTAGTGAGATAAGCCTCTACATCTTTACATTTGTCCTCTAGCCATCCCTGTTTAGCCATTTTGCACTTCCTGTCGATCTTATTTATGAAACGTTTGTATTCCTTTTTGCCTGCTTCATTTACTGCATTTTTATATTTTCTCCTTTCATCAATTAAATTCAATATTTCTTCTGTTACCCAAGGATTTCTACTAGCCCTCGTCTTTTTACCTACTTAATCCTCTGCTGCGTTCACTACTTCATCTCTCAAAGCTACCCATTCTTCTTCTACTGTATTTCTTTCCCCCATTCCTGTCAATTGTTCCCTTATGCTCTCCCTGAAACTCTGTACAACCTCTGGTTTAGTCAGTTTATCCAGGTCCCATCTCCTTAAATTCCCAACTTTTTGCAGTTTCTTCAGTTTTAATCTACAGTTTATAACCAATAGATTGTGGTCAGAGTCCACATCTGCCCCTGGAAACGACTTACAATTTAAAACCTGATACCTAAATCTCTGTCTTACCATTATATAATCAATCTGAAACCTTTTAGTATCTCCAGGCTTCTTCCATGTATACAACCTTCGTTTATGATTCTTGAACCAAGTGTTAGCTGTGATTAAGTTGTGCTCTGTGCAAAATTCTACCAGGCGGCTTCCTCTTTCATTTCTTAGCCCCAATCCACATTCACCTACTACGTTTCCTTCGCTCCCTTTTCCTACTAACGAATTCCAGTCACCCATGACTATTAAATTTTTGTCTCCCTTCACTATCTGAATAACTTCTTTTATATCATCAATCATTTCTTCAATTTCTTTGTCATCTGCAGAGCTAGTTGGCATATAAACTTGTACTACTGTAGTAGGCATGGGGTTTGTGTCTATCTTGGCCACAATAATGCATTCACTATGCTGTTTGTAGTAGCTTATGCGCACTCCTATTTTGTTATTCATTATTAAACCAACTCCTGCATTACCCCTATTTGATTTTGTATTTATAACCCTGTATTTGCCTGACCAAAAGTCTTGTTCCTCCTGCCACTGAACTTCACTAATTCCCACCTAATCTAACATTAACCTATCCATTTCCCTTTTTAAATTTTTTAACCTACCTGCTCGATTAAGGGATCTGACATTCCATGCTCCAATCCGTAGAACGCCGGTTTTCTTTCTCCTGATAACGACGCCCTCCTGAGTAGTCCCCGCCCGGAGATCCGAATGAGGGACTATTTTACCTCCGGAATAATTTACCCAAGAGGACGCCATCATTATTTAACCATACAGTAAAGCTGCATGCCCTTGGGAAAAATTATGGCTGTAGTTTCCCCTTGCTTTCAGCCATTCGCAGTACCAGCACAGCAAAGCCATTTTGGTTAATGTTACAAAGCCAGATCAGTCAATCATCCAGACTGTTGCCCCTGCAACTACTGAAAAGGCTGCTGCCCCTCTTCAGGGACCACACATTTGTCTGGCCTCTCAACAGATACCCCTCCGTTGTGGTTGCACCTACGGTATGGCTATCTGTATCGCTGAGGCACGCAAGCCTCCCCACCAATGGCACGGTCCATGGTTATTGGGGAGGGGATCTAAAACATAGTTGACTCAAATTATAACAGGCACCCTGTGTGTATATGGTAGAACAGTTCATTGTGGGAGGGTCCTTCATGATATACAGTCTCCATAGGAAACAGTGACTTCTGTACAATAGGTATAAAACAAAACATAGGGATATAGATAGAGAAATAACGAATGTAAGATGTTTGGCTATCAAGAGGGCAATGCAAGACATGTCCAGTGACCACCATAGCAGACTGTTAATGAAAGGTCTTTCACAAAATCCACATAAATTGTGATTGTAGATGGTCCAGTCACATTGATGTGACCACCACCTGTGTTCAACGTCAACATACAATAACCACTGACAGATACCAGGTGGCAGTATTGGCAGTGGAAGGCAGTCCTGGTCTTGGAAACAGGAATGACAGAAGTTTTATTGACTTCTGCAGGATACTCTACTGGTAAATATATGTTTCAGAAATCACAGAAGGACACACATTAGTGGAAAAATGGTACAGAGACACAGAGCAAGCTAGGAAAAAAATGGTTCAAAGAGGAGTACAATGCAATTGAAGAACTGGAGAGGAAGGAAAGGCATGATTGACTATACAACACAGTAAAAACAACATGAGATTGAAACAGATGAGGAAGTGCTGCTATGGAAACTGTCAGTAAAGATGAACATGTAGTGTACAAATACCACAAGGACATTCTCCAGAGATGGGAAAACTATTTAAAAGAATGATAGGACATAGATCATAAGACAACAACTTTGGAACTTGAATCCTTGAACAGTGTGGATAACAATGAGAAAGGATCAACAGTTATACAGAAAGAAGTAAAGAGTGCAATAACTGCAATGAAAAATGCGAAACCACTAGGTATTGATGTGATGTGGGAAGAAATACTAAAATGTTTCAATCTGGGAGGAGTAAGAGAAATATTGAGACATGGTGGCGAATTGCCAGAGGATTTTCTGAGAAAAATAATCATTCTAACACCCAAGAATCAATGAAACAAGAAATGCAGAGAGTGCACGACAGTTATCCTCATTTCACAAGCAATCCAAGTTACGTTAAAAATCATTAATATAAGGTTGGAAAACATAATGGAGGAGAATCTGGCTGAGGAGTGATTTAGTTTTAAATACAATACATGTACAAGAGATCCAACAGAGCTCTTGCAATTTTTGGGAGAGAAAGTAATTGGAAGAGTTAGACCTGGAAAAGGCATTTGACAATGTGACTTGGGATAAGCTTGCAAACTATAATGAGTGAACAGAGAAAGGATTGGAAAACCAGATGATTTATAAACTTATTCAACTAAAAAGTGTCAGTGAAAGTGAGAGGTGAGAGCACAGACTAGACAGAACTAAGGAAAAGAGTGAGATATGGATGCTGTCTGTCTCCTACTCTTTTTGTATTGAAGAAATATGATTGAGCAATGCCCACTAGGGATAGAAGGGATAAAAACTGGAGGAAGGAAATGGTATTTGAGGTTTGCAGATGTCACAGTTCTTGTAACAACAGAAGGAAAAAAAATTACTGCCACTGAAGCTAAAAAGAGATTAATGGAATGATAATCAATACAAAGAAAAATAGTGCACTAAGAGGAAATAAAAGGTCAAAGACAACTATGAACAGAGAAATATTAAGGCATAGACACACCTTTAAGTATGTAGGAAGCAAGAAAGAAACACACTGGAAGAGCAGCATATTGATTTATTGGCCTGTAAATAACTGTTGTGATGTGTAAGGCATCCTTAGTCCATACAAAATTATACAAATAGTATACAAATGATTATACAAATGGTTAACATCTATAAATATTATAACATAGTATTGCTTACCTTGTACTCACTACATAATTAACAATGAAAATAACCAATTTTAGAAAATACTATCTATCCCACTTTATCACATAATTTGTTTTGTCACAATGATTATATAGAATACAGATTAGGGTGTATGCCATAAGCTACAATTTTGTTTCATACAAACACATTTATAATAAAGTACCATCTTTATTTTCATTTTGTATAAATTCCTTTGTGTTACAGAATGAATTTTCTTTCAACCACATCTACACCACTATTTAAAATCTGTTTTCATGTAATACCCTTGTGTCATGTGATATATTGTTGAAAAATATTTTGCCAGGATGCAAAAAATCATTTTGAACATTACTTAAATGACTTCAAGGGACATCCTGTTTCTGAAGAGTGTCACTTCCTTTCTGGTTCATGGTGATGTACCCAGGTTTCATCTCCTGTGGTGACATGTGTCAGAAAGTTGTATCCTTTGGTGTTATATCACACCAGGAGATAGGTAAAAAGATAGACAATAAAATAATAGAATGCAGTATGAGTCTAATAAATAATCCTTTAGTAGTAGTGAAATAGGCTACAGGAGGTATGCGGTTAGTACTGGATGTACACACCCTAAATACACATACAGAAAGTGAAAGAGATAGATCTATTAACATCGATGAACTATTATCCAAATTTGAGAAACCACAGTATTTTAGCTCAATGGACCTGACTGCTGGGTACTGGCAAACCAAGTTACATCCAGATTCAAAGAAATATACTGCATTTCTATTTGATGGGGAATCCTACCATTTTAATGTGTTACTATTTGCACTAAATATCTCGGTATCAGTATTTATATGTGTGCTGGACAAGGCATTAGGAAGAGAAATATTACAGGGTTTAATCATATATGTAGATGATATACTGATAATCTCACCAACCTGGGACAAGTATTGCTTGACCTTGAGGAAGACCCTAAAAAGATTTAAAGAAAAAAGGTATTACAATTAAATGGTCTAAATCACACTTTGTGAGGCAAGAGCTAAAATTCTTGGGACATATTGTAGGTGTAAAAGGAATTAAGCCTGACCCAGAATGTATAGAGGGCATTAAGGGGTGTCCACCACCTAGAAACATAAGACAATTGAAGGGATTTCTTGGAATGGCAGGGTATTACAGATGATATATAAAAAGTCAAGAGATAAACAACCCTCAACTTTTGCATTTATTATGGAAGGAAATACCATGTAGTTGAGACCAAGAGGCACATAATGCGTTTGAATGTCTAAAGCGGCCACTGTCATATATATTGCACCATCTGGTGATGGGTGAACCATTCAAGATTTCAACTGATCCATCAGACTGTGGCATAGCCACAGAACTTTTTCAAGCCAAAGGGGGTTTGGAAAGTATAAACCATAGGACAATAGCTTTTGCTAGCTGGAGTCTCAACAAACATGAATTGAATTATACAGCCACAGAAAAAGAATTATTGGCCATAGTATGGAGTATACAAAAATTCCAAACACTGATATGGGGCTCCGAAATACATGTCTATACAGATCACCAAGCTCTATCATTTTTAATGAATAGTTGATTACTACATAGTAGATTAATGTGATGGATGTTGTTTCTTCAAGAATATGACATTAAAATCCAGTATATAAAGGGTTCGGAGAGTATTGTACCCGACACTTTGTCTCGGCTACCAGTAGGCATGAAAGAACTAAAGCATATGGAAGAACCTGGAGTAATTTATGCAATTAATTTTTTAACATTGGAATATCCACTGAACAAGCTGCAAGAATTGGCTCAGAAAATAACAAATAACATCCAACACGATCCTTATTTTACAGATATATTTTCTATGTGTGTTAGGAAGTCATTGCCTCCTAATCAAGATGGAAAGTGGAAGATTATAGGACATAATTTGTTCTGGAGAGACAGTAAGACAACCCAACATTAGCGTTTATGCATAATGAATTTAGTAGAAGACGAGTTAGTGTGGTACATTCATAAGGGGTATGGACACTTCAGTATAAAGAAATGTATTGATCATATGAATAAGTTCTACTACTTTAAAAAGCTAGGACATAGAATAGCATCTGTCATTAACACTTGTGAAATTTGTCAAAAGGTGAAGTAGAGTAACACTCATACTGAATACAAAATGAATCCAATTATTCCTAAAGTGTTACACAATCTAACAGCTGCAGATTTCTTTGGACTAATTCCAAAAGGAAAAGGAGGAGTGGCCTATATTTTTGTCGACATAGAGTATTGGTCTAAATATGTTAAGATATACCCTATTAAGAAAGCAAACACACCAAATGTAATTCACTGTAGGTAACAATATCTTGTGAAGGTAGGAAAACCAAGATGGTTTCTCACCGATAATGGTCCTCAGTTTATTAGTAATGAGTTTAAGGAATTTTTAGTTTGGGAAAATATTCGTCAAATATTAATATCCAACTATAACCCATCTTTGAATCTGTGTGAGAAGGTTATGAAAGAAATTGGAAAACTATGCCACGCCTACTGCCATGAAAAACATACTTCGTGGGCAATGAAAGTTAAAGACTTCGAACTTATTTTAAATGGATTACCACATCTATCAACTGGACTAACACCTTTGGAGGCAATAGGTAAACCCTTTGTAGAAGAACCTCTTATGAGATGTTTCATGTGGCCGGAACAACCTGTAGACAACTTCCAACTTAAACAGTAAATAGCCTCAATGAACATACTTGATGGAGCACAACAATGAGTGAGCAAATATAACAAGAAGGCTATCAAACCACACTATAAAGCTGATGATCTAGTTCTTGTAAAGCAGCATCTTCAGAGTTTGGCCCTGAAGAAACATACACATAAATATTTTTGGAAATATGATGAACCTTTCTGGGTACAAAAAGTAATCCATCCCAAGACACTATTTTTAGTAGATCCTACAACTGGATCAGAAAAGGGAAAGTATAATGTAAAGGACCTAAGTTGTATATTCCCCAGGGATGTTAACATTCTGTGTTAATGGGCAGAGTGACAACTGTTGGTTCAAAAATTCAAATGGTTCAAATGGTTCTGAGCACTATGGGACTTAACTACTGAGGTCATCAGTCCCCTAACTGTTGGTTCCTGAGTTGTTTTCGGTGTTACTTCCACATTATTTTTCCTACACCAAATTCCCTTCAAATCTTCAACTATTCTGTAATCTATTCATAACCTCTTAAATCATCCTATCATGTTAGTATTTAAGTGACCAAATATGACTACAAGATTGTGACTAATTTAAGAGAATCACAAATAAACAGTGATCTCTAAACGTAAAATGGAAAGAATAGAATAATATTCTGGTAGAAGGTATAATATGATGGTACTATGTAAATAGAGTGACTTTAAGATGGAATGAACAGAATGCAATATTATATTTAAGAATAATATAATATGAGGTAACTAATGAAATAACTATCTTCTCGTAGTGTATAATTTTCTATTTTTATAGAACATTTACACCTTTCACGAGATGTAATATAGATGGGAGGGATTGTATTGACCTTGAAAGGGGTGAGTAGTGTAGGTAAAGATATGATTAACACTACACACACACACACACACACACACACACACACACACACACACACACACACACACACACACCACACCACACCTTTCAGACGACTGGCGAAAACAAGTGTGACTGACTCATCACCATTTGCTGTTCCATAGGTGTTGTTAAGATTTTTCTTCAGGGGCTTCAAAGATGAAAGTGAGAATGTCTGTTCTGCAGGAGATGTTTAACATCATACATCCTCTGGCTTCTCATTCAAGTGCCGGCTTAGTAGGGATCCTGGGGAAGGGGGGTGGGAAGGGTTTTCCTGTCTTTGGAGCTATCTTCTTTTTCTCCTTTGATCTTAGCAGGCATCTCAATTTTTTTTCCTTTCTTACTTCTCATCGGAGTACCAGTCTATCTTTCCCTCTCTACATGTGAATATACTTCTATCGCTAAAGTCCTTCTCATTCTCTGTGGTTCCCTATAACCTTCAACTTATTTCAAATAAGTAGGCTGAAGAATCATGCTGCACAAACACACATCGACATACACACAAAATTACACTTAGGTACAAACATGAAAATTATGGGCTAGAACTGCCAAGGGTTGAAGGGGAATAAAGACATATGTACATCCAGGTAGATGCATATATTGTATGGTTGATATATGATGGTTCTGCATCACACCATTTTTTTTTCCTTTGTTGCTTCTTATATATTTATACATTGAGATAAGAAAAGAGATGGTTTCATATCGCACAAGGAACTGTGAGAAATGAAGGAGTGTAGTAACTAAGGAAGAACTAATGAGCATAAGCCAGGGAGGAATTAATGGTGATATTTATTTAAGAATCCAGGCAAATACTTGTTCTGATGATTTGTAGGATAGTGGGACAAGTATAGAATAAAGGAAGGTATGATATATTGAATTATACATAAGTATGAAGTCTGCTGAAAGCATAGAATTTGAAAAGTAGTGGAGGACTCTAGGGGATCAAATAAGGCACCCAGAGGCAAGAGTGAAGTGTGAAGTAGAACTGAATTTGGCCAGGTAATATTTAGTGACGATATACATATAGATGTATACTAGGGCAATTAACCATGGGGCCCACTCGCAAAGGATAGGGGAGGGTGGGGGGGGGGGCACACCGGCTTTTATTGAATGAAGGAAAGGGCAGATGGGCAGACTGAAGAGAGGCTGACCTATACTGTGCAGGCAGGGGCACCAAGAAGGGGATTGACCTGTATCATAGAATATAGGAGTATGAAATGGGTGTACCGACCAAAGTGGAAGGAGGTAGTGCATCCATAGGATCAACCTGGAGATAAACTATAGGTACTGTGCCTAAAGGGAAGCACAGTATCGTGACAGAAGTCACACAATTTTATAAAGATTATTCTGGTAAGTTTGGATTCCTTACAGTGACAGCATTATTAGGAGTTATGAGTGTCAGAAAGAACACATTCATTTTTTTTCTCCAGAATTTCCTCCAGACTACAAGTTACTGTTGGAAATGAGACTGTTAAGTACTAAAGGAAAGGTAGCTTATAGGATTATATTAAAGAATGAGGCAATCAAAAGTCTATCCCACCTGGAGTTTGTGACTGGAAATCAAAAATGTTGTCCGCACAATTCCTAGAGGTAAAAGTACTAACTCCAACATTGGGTGAAATGCTCAGATAGTTATTGTTGAAACAAACAGAAACAAGAAAAGGAAAATCTAGGTATTAAGTACACAAGGACTAAAAGAGATATATTGTATATTGATTGAAATATAACTTAGTGTTGTGATAGATATTAATCTACATGATGAATATGTGTAAAATATTGCATGTTCAAGCTAAGGGGAGGGGTATGTAGTGCATTGCGAATTTCAGGGTAAATTCTAGAAACACTTGGCTCTCCACCATCTCAAACATCCAATATTTTAATGACGTGGGTGAGTGAGCCTTTTTACTGCATCACACATGTCTGTGTGTGCAGGAAGGACAGCTGTCATGAGAAACAGGAGCTGTGTCAGACAAGTGGTCCTGAAAAGTGGTTACCAGCAGCGCCTTGGAATATATATCAAAAAGTCAAAGAGTCTTTGGATAATGTTCCATGGTTTGAGGTGTCATGAGGGTTGTTACACAGACAGATGAAGTGTGTATCATATAGAAACTCTTACTTCATGTCTTGGCTTTGCATGAGGCAGAACGTATGTGATTGTATGAGTGTTTAGTAGATTCTGACATTTATCTTGGAACCAGTTGGCTTGCTGGAGTTTGTCCAGAATAATTGTTACTTTGGGATGAGAGTTGAAAATATATTGTTGTTGAACTGACAAGATTCTATGAGTGCATGTTTAATTTCAAGAATAGAGAGTTGGTTAATATAATTCCCTTTAACCTGATACAGTCTTCGGAGAAGAATTAAACGGTGAGAGCAACGTAGCTGATTACCCAAAGAAGAGGGTCGGCTGCACGCACACTGTATGAGTCAACTGGAAGAGATATGTGAGTTGTGTAACCCAACACATCACTGTCTCTTGTCGTCTAAGAAAGCATTAGACAATGATGATGTACTACCAATAATGATGGGCCAGATTGGACAAAAGTGAAGAGCACATTACAACTACAACCAGGGACAAGAAAAGATGCGTGCAAACTATTTGTGAAGTTAATTTGTTTGTGGACTCATGTGATTATTAACAAAATGAATAGGGACAAAAGCAAAGTTGAGATAGAAATGAAAACTGCAGGATCCAGTTTGGAAAGGTTCGAGCTGATTTAAATGGTAGTCAGCAAAGAAACAGTAAAAACTGATATTTTGTGGTTAATTTTGGCAAAACTGGAGGAAATGAAGACAGATAACAATAGCAAATTTAGAGCAGTTAATGATCAGTTAACTGAAATAAGAACTGAAAAAAGTAGCAAAATGGACAGAGTGCAAGATTAGATAGATTTAAATTTGTCTCACTAGGTACCGTATCAGGGATCCGAGAAACATTCTTAAATAAATTTTGGTTGGAAGCAGGACAGGGGAGAATAAAAAGTGAATTTTTGAATGCTCCTATTTATAAGAATAGGGAAGGTACTTTGAAAGAGTTTTGTAAGAATCAACTTAAAATATTATGACATCTTCACAAATCATTTGACAAAATAAGCACGATAACTAGAAAGACTGCAGTGGATTTTAGTACACAGACCTGACAGTTGTCTTGAACAATTATTACAATATGTTGACAGGCTGTATAGAGCAGCAGAAAGAAGTATTTACCATTATAATAGGAATGATAGAAATCACAATGGGAGTAATCACAGAAAAAGAGGTAATGCTACTTCTATCAGGATTAAAGTGCCAATAGAGAGAGAAATTCTGAACATAGGCAGGGTAGGAATAAAGGAGAAAACCAAGGGAATTTTAATAGCAGAAACAATATTAGAAGTGACTTTTCAAGAAATGCCAGTTCACCTCAATGAAGGTCCACAGTTTTGGGGTGAGGAAACATAACAAGCACATGACCCCCAAGCTACACTTGCAATTAGACAGTAATAACAGTGTTAATGATATGGGACATATATCTAAAATTGAGCAGAGGGAATATCAGATTTCTTGTTTGTATTTTGATCAAAAGATTGAGGATACTATAATTAATTATGGTGATGTAAGTTTTAATCACAAATCAGAATGTGAGAATAGTGAGAATTTTGATGGAGTATGTACTAATGATTTTGTCTAGTGGTTGGAAAACAGTGTTGTTGATGTTTTTAAATCAGATGATGGCTGTACTGGATCTGAACTAAGTGGTATTTTTGATGTAGACATGAATAAGAGCTGTTAAGTAACTGAGGTTGGTCAGCCTGAGACTGGTTGCCTATCGCAGTTAAATGCAGGTGAGGTAAGTCACTTTGATGAAGATGAGACTTGTATTGTCAGTGATGGTGATGAAGTAAATTTGGAGGAATACGATGATGATGAGCATCAGGTATTTGTGGAGTATAAGAATAATGAAGTTTTGGAGTTACTTGTAAATGATGTTGACAATAAAGGTAAGGTAAGTGACGAATGTGATGTTGTAAGTGAGGGTCATGGGATAAAAGTCCAGTCAAAACAATTTTTCATTAATTTCAAGTAGAGTCATGATCCAAACAGTAAAGGTGAGGTACCTATGAGCCTGGAGAGTAAAGGTGAAAACTTTTTGAAGTTCCTTTGGGGCCAAGTTGATGTGCGCATCTGAAATAAGCTAGTTGTGGTCAGTCAGAATTTGTATCTCAACTGGTAGAATGAAGTGAAAGAGTATTAAGCAGGAAAAGTAATTTTGACAGTAAAGTGTTTTGTGTTCCTTCTGTAGCAATTGATGTTGGTTGTGCCGTATAATCTATACATTGTGTTCAATCTTTACATCACAACGTGAGTAATCAAAGTAATGTTATGATAGCTGTAAAACTAATAAAACCAAGTGAAAACAGAGTGAATGTACTTACATTGAAGTTAATATTTATACAGGTAGCCCAATTTATCTGGACAATTTAGAGACAAAATCAAGTATAGTAAGACTTTGTGGAAATGTCCATTGTTGGTGTAAAGTAGGAGAAGCTATAGGTAAGCAAACCAAATTGATAAAATCTCAGGTATTTTTAAGTTTTAGCATAGAAGACAAGGCCTTTGAACATGGAAGCTTAGTGATCCCTAGTGTGGAAGAAAATATAAATCTCAGTATGTATTGGGTAGCAAAAATTGAGGCTTGTTTAGGGTGGAGTGCAAAAGAATAGTTTATTTTGAAACCTAAAAGTAATCCTTATGTGAAAACTTAGTTCTGTATTGTAAACAGTGAGAAAAGTTGTAATTATTTGCTAAACATTGTGATCCAAGGTGAGTACCGGATGAGTGATGACAATATAAATTTTGATGAGACTGAGGATCAGGGTTTTGAAAGTGTGATAAATTCTAAAGTGAGAGAAGCTACAGCTCTTAATGACCAACAAAAGGAACAACTTAGGAATCTGTCATTTGAATTTAGAAACGTGTTCCATGAAAGACCAGGAAAACAGGAAAAGTGAAAGGCTGTCAGTGCATGGTTTACCTTAGAAATCATCAACCTTTCTTTGTCAAATGGTTAAGTATACTATTAAAAAAAAGTTGTTGATAAAGAAATTCAGAAAATGGAAACATGGGGAGTAATTGAGAGAAGTCAGAGTGCTTACAATAATAATCATGGTTGTGGTAAGTAAGAGAAATGGTGGAGGGAGAATTGTCTTGGAATCTAGACATATTAATAAGTTTCTTATCAGAGAGAAAGAATATACTGAGAACATGAACGAGGTGTTACACAAATTTTATTATGTAAAATTTGTGAGTATTTTGGACTTGATTTCTGGATTTCACCAATTCCAGTTGAAATTAATTTGAGAAAGTAGACTGCCTTTTTGTATGGAGGTAAGCGTTTTCGGTACTCTGTGGTGCAATTTGGGCTAAATGTATCTGTAGCTGAATTTATAAGAGCTCTGGATTCTGTCTTGGTAAATTGATGTGTAAATTTGATGTTTAACAAGTAAAATTTTTAGGACATGTTATATCCAAGAAAGCAATTGCAACTGATAAAGAGAAGCTTGATGATAGTGGTAATTTTCCTGCTTCTCACGACAAAAAAAAGCTTAAATTGTTTTTTGGGTTAACTAGATTCTAAAAAAAAAAATTTTGTGGCAGACAAGGTTTGAATACTTCATGTCTGTGTGAACTCTGAAGAAAAATGCTGTTTGGGATTGGAATCAGGAATGTCAGAATTCTTTCAATGAGATCAAAGGACTGTTGTGTCAAAGTCAGAGACTGTTCAGACCAGATTTGTCGCTTTCTTTTTGTATTATGACAACAGACAGTAGTGATGTTGTTGAGTGCTCACTTATTTCAGGAGGTCAAAGTTGATGGTGGTATCGAACATATATCACTTGCATTTGCTAGTAGAGTATTGCAGAAGCATGAAAAGATATACACTGTAACTGAGAAAGAACTTTTTGCTGTACATGGGCATTCAACAAGATTACAAATTATTTTCTAGGTCACAATGTCATCATCTATACTGATCACAAAGAATTTTCTTATCTCCATGAGCGTAACATGTACCATAATAGAATTACTCATTGGGTCTTGTTTTTACAGCAGGTCAATTATGAAAGCAGACACATTAAGGGCACAGACAATGTAGTTGCTGATGCTTTGTAAAGGATACCTTTAGGGAGTGACTCATCTAGCAACTTTGGAGAGGGAGAGGAAGAATGTAAAATTATATTCTGCGTGGATTGAAGGAGGAAAAAGAGATTTTGAAAATTTGCAAAGAAATCTGCAGGTATCAAAACCATGATCAAAACTAAAAATTGGTTAAGAGAATGTTGGGTAAGAAAGGAAGAGAAAAGAAGGAATAATATTATAAGTTACACAAGGGTATTTTACTCAGGAGACATAAGACTGACTCAGAGGATTGGAAATTATGTTGGCCAGAACAGTGTATAGATACTTTATTACTTATGTAAATGAGAGTTTTTGTCATTGTGAATCAACCAAATGCACACAAAAAGTTCAGAAACGTGCCATCTGTGACAGATACCAAAGAGTGAAGGTAAATAACCACACAAGTAGAGGCCAAATGCAAAAGATACTGCCTAATAGTAACCTAGATCTCACATCTGTGGGTGTCTATGGCCCTTTGTCTAATTTTGTCTAAATGGATTTTGTTGTATTTTTGTCATGGTTGATGTATTTTTGAAGTTCATAAGACTGTTTCCAGTTAAGAAAGCTACCTGTTAACAAACAATTTCTAAATTTGAAAACACATATTTTCATCAAGTGGGTATTCCTGAGACAGTTTTATCTGACAGTGGTTCTCAGTGTATGCCACAAGTGTGGAAAGATTTTCTTTATCATGCAAGGCATATTCTAAGCTGTTTAACACCTGTCAAGTAATCCTGCAGAAGGATATATGAGAGAAATTGGATGACAGATGTGGGCTTTGTGTCTATCTTTGGTGCAATAATCCATTCACTATGTTATTTGTAGTAGCTTAACTGCACTCCAATTTTTTATTCATTATTAAACCTACTCCTGCAGTACCCCTATTTGATTTTTTATTTATAACACAGTATTCACCTGACCAGAATTCTTGTTCCTCATGCTACTGAACTATACTAATTTCCACTATATCTAGCTTTAACCTGTCCATTTCCCTTCTAAAATTCTCTAATCTACCTGACTGATTAAGGAATCTGACATTCCACACTCCGATCTGTAGAATGCCAGTTTTCTGCCCCCTGGTAATGACATCCTCCTGAGTAGGCCCCATCCAGAGATCTGAATGGGGGAGTACTTTACCTCCAGAATATTTTACCCAAGAGGACACCATCATTATTTATCCACACAGTAAAGCTGCATGCCATCAGGAAAAATTATGGCTGTAGTTTCCCCTTGCTTTCAGCCATTCATTTCAGTACCAGCACAGCAAGGCCATTTTGGTTAATGTTACAAGGCCAGATCAGTCAATCATCCAGACTGTTGCCCCTGCAACTAAAAAAGACTGCTGCCCTTCTTCAGGAACCACAAGTTTTTCTGGCCTCTCAATAGATACTCCTCCATTGTGGTCGCACATACGGTATGCCTATCTGTATCACTGAGGCACACAAGCCCCCCAGCAATGGAAAGGTCCAGGGTTAATGGGAGAAGGATAAATTGTGTATAGACATATAACAAGATGCATACATTTGTGATTTCACACACTGATTTCGTCCTTATGCTACTCAATTATGTCATCATTGAAAGCTATTAATGACTCTGATTACTTGTATTTATCCTGAGTACTGCATCATTGTATCTCATTGGAACTTGAGTCATTTGCAAACTCATGCTAAACTTTGTTTTGGATAACCCTCGTCATCGCAACTGTGTGTGTGTACTCAGGGAGAGTGTGTAACTATTGATAGATGCTAGATGTTTCCTCTAATTATTGTTTACATATGATTGAACTTATTGATATACAATTATAAACTTTATTCAAATGTTTTTTATTCCAGTCTTTGATCACAATATCAGTTCTTTTGAGAATGACCGGTTTCAGTCAGTAATGACCATCCTCAGATCTTTTTCTACACCATATCCTAAAGCGATAAGGCTGTAATGGCATCATGTATAAATATAATCAGCACAGTATCGCCACATAGATCTAAAATAAGGTGTGGATTAGGCCACATCATCCACACAGTCACAAAAATGAACACAATAAGTAGATTCTATGGCACAATTAACATTACTTGTTACAGAAGGAACACAAAACAAATTACTGTCAAAATTACTTTTCCTGCCTAGATCCTCTTCACTTCATTCCATCAATTGGGATACAAATTCTGACTAGCCACAGCTAACTTATTCCAGAACACAACTTTATCTAAGTTATCATTAATCTTGTCCCAAACAAACTTCAAAAAGTTTTCAACTTTATTCTCCAAACTCACAGGTACCTCAAC